>NW_026734318.1:0-300000 GCF_949786415.1 Peromyscus eremicus | reverse complement strand
TCTGTACTTGCTTGGAACAGACGCGAGAGCTATTTGCACTGTATATGGCAATGGGAGCACAATAGTGACTCTTCTTACCAGTTAACATCTCTTGCGCGTAGGACCAGAAACTGCATGGGATTCAACTCCATTTCAGACTGGGAAACAAGCACTAGTTCGCCTTACAAGAAACACACTCTGCTTTTGAGAAAAGAGCACTCTTCTACTCTACTCTGTTTCCTATGGGTTCGATCAGTGAGCTTACAGTATAAAAGAACTGGGCTTCCTACACACACGGGCCATATCTAGTTCAACTCTGCTTAGGAAACTGACAAGAACAGTAGCTCCACTTCAGTCCAATACACTGTACTTGAGGGGAGCAGACGCGAGTCCTCTTTGCAGTGTGTGTGGCAATGGTAGCGCAATAGTGACTTTCCTTACCAGAAAACAACTCTAGCTCGTAGGACCAAAAACTGCATGTGATTCAACTCCATTTAGGACTGGGAAACAAACGCTAGCTCGCCTTACAAGAAACACACTCTGCTTTTGAGAAAAGAGCACTATTCTACTCTACTGTGTTTCCTATAGGGCCAAAAGAGTGAGCTTGCTCAGAACAAAAGAACTGTGCTTCCTACACACACGGACATATCTAGTTCAATTCTGCTTAGGAAACTGACAAGAACAGTAGCTCCTCTTCAGTCCAATACACTGTACATGCTGGGAACAGACGCCAGTGCTATTTGCCCTGTGTATGACAATGGGAGTGCAATAGTGACTCTTCTTACCAGAAAACAACTCTTGCTCGTAGGACCAGAAACTGCATCTGATTCAACTCCATTTAGGACTGGGAATCAAACGCTAGCTCGCCTTACAAGAAACACACTCTGCTTTTGAGAAAAGATCACTCTTCTACTCTACTGTGTTTTCTATAGGGCCAGAACAGTGAGCTTGCTCAGAACAAAAGAACTGTGCTTCCTACACACATGGCCATATCTAGTTCAATTCTGCTTAGGAAACTGACAAGAACAGTAGACCCTTTTCAGTCCAATAAACTGTACATGCTGGGAACAGACGCCAGTGCAATTTGCCCTGTGTATGACAATGGGAGCACAATAGTGACTCTTTTTCATAGAAAACAACTCTTGCTCGTAGGACCAGAAACTGCATGTGATTCAACTCCATTTAGGACTGGGAAACAAATGCTAGCTCGCCTTACAAGAAACACTCTCTGTTTTTGAGAAAAGGGCACTCTTCTACTCTACTGTGTTTCCTATGGGTTCGATCAGTGAGCTTACAGTAGAAAAGAACTGTGCTTCCTACACACACGGGCCATATCTAGTTCAACTCTGCTTAGGAAACTGACAAGAACAGTAGCTCCTCTTCATTCCAATACACTGTACTTGATGGGAACAGACGCGAGTCCTCTTTGCACTGTGTGTGGCAATGGGAGCGCAATAGTGACTTTTTTTTACCAGAAAACAACTCTTGCTCGTAGGATCAAAAACTGCATGTTGATTCAACTCCATTTAGGACTGGGAAACAAATGCTAGCTCCCCTTACAAGAAACACACTCTGCTTTTGAGAAAAGATCACTCTTCTACTCTACGGTATTTCCTATAGGGTCAGAACAGTGAGCTTACTCAGAACAAAAGAACTGTGCTTCCTACACACATGGCCATATCTAGTTCAATTCTGCTGAGGAAACTAACAAGAGCAGTAGATCCTCTTCAGTCCAATACACTGTACTTGCTGGGAACAGACGCGAGAGCTATTTGCACTGTATATGGCAATGGGAGCGCAATAGTGACTCTTCTTACCAGTTAACATCTCTTGCTCGTAGGACCAGAAACTGCATGGGATTCAACTCCATTTCAGACTGGGAAACAAGCACTAGTTCGCCTTACAAGAAACACACTCTGCTTTTGAGAAAAGAGCACTCTTCTACTCTACTGTGTTTCCTATGGTGTCCGAACAGTCAGTTTGCTCAGAACAAAAGAACTGTGCTTCCTACACACAGGGGCCATATCTAGTTCAACTCTGCTTAGGAAACTGACAAGAACAGTAGCTCCTCTTCAGTCCAATACACTGTACTTGAGGGGAGCAGACGCGAGTCCTCTTTGCACTGTTTGTGGCAATGGGAGCACAATAGTGACTTTCCTTACCAGAAAACAACTCTAGCTTGTAGGACCAAAAACTGCATGTGATTCAACTCCATTTAGGACTGGGAAACAAACGCTAGCTCGCCTTACAAGAAACACACTCTGCTTTTGAGAAAAGAGCACTCTTCTACTCTACTGTGTTTCCTATAGTGCCAAAACAGTGAGCTTGCTCAGAACAAAAGAACTGTGCTTCCTACACACACGGGCCATATCTCGTTCAATTCTGCTTAGGAAACTGACAAGAACAGTAGATCCTCTTCAGTCAAATACACTGTACATGCTGGGAACTGACGCCAGTGCTATTTGCCCTGTGTATGACAATGGGAGCGCAATAGTGACTCTTCTTACCAGAAAACAACTCTTGCTCGTAGGACCAGAAACTGCATGGGATTCAACTCCATTTCAGACTGGGAAACAAGCACTAGTTCGCCTTACAAGAAACACACTCTGCTTTGAGAAAAGAGCACTCTTCTACTCTACTTTGTTTCCTATGGCGTCCGAATAGTGAGCTTGCTCAGAACAAAAGAACTTTGGTTCCTACACACAGGGGCCATATCTAGTTCAACACTGCTTAGGAAACTGACAAGAACAGTAGCTCCTCTTCAGTCCAATGCACTGTATTTGATGGGAACAGACACGAGACCTCTTTGCACTGTGTGTGGCAATGGGAGCGCAATAGTGACTTTCCTTACCACAAAACAACTCTAGCTCGTAGGACCAAAAACTGCATGTGATTCAACTCCATTTAGGACTGGGAAACAAACGCTAGCTCGCCTTACAAGAAACACATTCTGCTTTTGAGAAAAGAGCACTCCTCTACTCTACTGTGTTTCCTAAAGTTCCAAAACAGTGAGCTTGCTCAGAACAAAAGAACTGTACTTCCTACACACACGGGCAATATCTAGGTCAATTCTGCTTACAAAACTGACAAGAACAGTAGCTCCTCTTCAGTCCAATACACTGTACTTGATGGGAACAGACGCGAGTTCTATTTGCACTGTGTATGGCAATGGGAGTGCAATAGTGACTTTCCTTACCAGGAAACAACTCTTGCTCGTAGGATCAAAAACTGCATGTGATTCAACTCCATTTAGGACTGGGAAACAAACGCTAGCTCGCCTTACAAGAAACACACTCTGCTTTTGAGAAAAGATCACTCTTCTACTCTACTGTGTTTTCTATAGGGCCAGAACAGTGAGCTTGCTCAGAACAAAAGAACTGTGCGTCCTACACACATGGCCATATCTAGTTCAATTCTGCTTAGGAAACTGACAAGAACAGTAGATCATTTTTAGTCCAAAAAACTGTACATGCTGGGAAGAGACGCCAGTGCAATTTGCCCTGTGTATGACAATGGGAGCACAATAGTGACTCTTCTTAATAGAAAACAACTCTTGCTCGTAGGACCAGAAACTGCATGTGATTCAACTCCATTTAGGACTGGGAAACAAATGCTAACTCGCCTTACAAGAAACACACTCTGTTTTTGAAAAAGGGGCACTCTTCTACTCTACTGTGTTTCCTATGGGTTCGATCAGTGAGCTTACAGTAGAAAAGAACTGTGCTTTCTACACACACGGGCCATATCTAGTTCAACTCTGCTTAGGAAACTGACAAGAACAGTAGCTCCTCTTCAGTCCAATACACTGTACTTGATGGGAACAGACGTGAGTCCTCTTTGCACTGTGTGTGGCAATGGGAGCACAAAAGTGACTTTCCTTACCAGAAAAAATCTCTTGCTCGTAGGATCAAAAACTGCATGTGATTCAACTCCATTTAGGACTGGGAAACAAATGCTAGCTCCCCTTACAAGAAACACACTCTGCTTTTGAGAAAAGATCACTCTTCTACTCTACGGTATTTCATATAGGGTCAGAACAGTGAGCTTACTCAGAACAAAAGAACTGTGCTTCCTACACACACGGGCCATATCTAGTTCAACTCTGCTTAGGAAACTGACAAGAACAGTAGATCCTCTTCAGTCCAATACACTGTACTTGCTCGGAACAGACGCCAGTGCTATTTGCACTGTGTATGGCAATTGGAGCACAATAGTGACTCGTCTTACCAGAAAACAACTCTTGCTCGTAAGACAAAAAACTGCATGTGACTCAACTCCATTTAGGACTGGGAAACAAACACTAGCTCGCCTTCCAAGAAACACACTCTGCTTTTGAGAAAAGAGCACTCTTCTACTCTACTGTTTCCTATGTGTTACGAACAGTGAGCTTGCTCAGAATAAAAAAACTGTGCTTCCTACAAACACGGCCACATCTAGTTCAAGTCTGCTTAGGAACCTGACAAGAAGAGGAGATCCTCTTCAGTCTGATACACTGTACTTGCTGGGAACAGACGGGAGGGCTATTTGCACTGTGTATGGCAATGGGAGCACAATAGTGACTTTCCTTACCAGAAAACAACTCTTGCTCGTAGGACCAGAAACTGCATGTGATTCAACTCCATTTAGGACTGAGAAACAAATGCTAGCTCACCTTACATGAAACACACTCTGCTTTTGAGAAAAGAGCACTCTTGTACTCTACTGTGTTTCCTATGGGGTCCAAAGAGTGAGCTTGCTCAGAAAAAAAGAACTGTGCTTCCTACATACACGGGATATATCTAGTTCAACTCTGCTTAGGAAACTGACTAGAACAGTAGCTCCTCTTCAGTCCAATACACTGTACATGCTGGGAACAGACGCCAGTGCTATTTGCTCTGTGTATGTCCATGGGAGCGCAATAGTGACTCTTCTTACCAGAAAACAACTCTTGCTCGTAGGACCAGAAACTGCATGTGATTCAACTCAATTTAGGACTGGGAAACAAACGCTAGCTCGCCTTACAAGAAACACACTCTGCTTTTGAGAAAATAGCACTCTTCTACTCTACTGTGTTTCCTATAGGGCCAAAAGAGTGAGCTTGCTCAGAACAAAAGAACTGTGCTTCCTACACTCATGGCCATATCAAGTTCAATTCTGCTTAGGAAACTGACAAGAACAGTAGCTCCTATTCAGTCCAATACAATGTACATGCTGGGAACAGACGCCAGTGCTATTTGCCCTGTGTATGACAATGGGAGCACAATAGTGACTCTTCTTACCAGAAAACAACTCTTGGTTGTAGGACCAGAAACTGCATGTGATTCAACTCCATTTAGGACTGGGAATCAAACGCTAGCTCGCTTTACAAGAAAAACACTCTGCTTTTGAGAAAAGAGCACTCTTCTACTCTACTGTGTTTCCTATAGGGCCAGAATAGTGAGCTTGCTCAGAACAAAAGAACTGTGCTTCCTACACACACGCGCCATATCCAAGTCAATTCTGCTTAGGAATCTAACAAGAACAGTAAATCCTCTTCCATCCCATACACTGTACTTGCTGGGAACAGACGCCAGTGCTATTTGCCCTGTGTATGACAATGGGAGCACAATAGTGACTCTTCTTACCAGAAAACTGCTCTTGCTTGTAGGACCAGAAACTGCATGTGATTCAACTCCATTTAGGACTGGGAAACAAACGCTAGCTCGCTTTACAAGAAAAACACTCTGCTTTTGAGAAAAGAGCACTCTTCTTCTCTACTGTGTTTCCTATAGGGCCAGAATAGTGAGCTTGCTCAGAACAAAAGAACTGTGCTTCCTACACACACGGGCTATATCTGGTTAAACTCTGCTTAGGAAACTGACAAGAACAGTAGCTCCTCTTCAGTCCAATACACTGTACATGCTGGGAACAGACGCCAGTGCTATTTGCCCTGTGTATGATAATGGGAGCGCAGTAGTGACTCTTCTTACCAGAAAACAACTCTTGCTCGTAGGACCAGACACTGCATGTGATTCAACTCCATTTATAACTGGCAAACAAACGCTAGCTCGCCTTACAATAAACACACTCTGCTTTTGAGAAAAGAGCACTCTTCTAGTCTAATGTGTTTTTTCTAGGGCCAGAATAGTGAGCTTGCTCAGAACAAAAGAACTGTGCTTCCTACACACACCGACTATATCTAGTTCAACTCTGCTTAGGAAACTGACAAGAACAGTAGCTCCTCTTCAGTCCAATACACTGTACATGCTGGGAACAGACGCCAGTGCTATTTGCCCTGTGTATGTCAATGGGAGCGCAATAGTGACTCTTCTTACCAGAAAACAACTCTTGCTCGTAGGACCAGAAACTGCATGTGATTCAACTCCATTTAGGACTGGGAAACAAACGCTAGCTCGCTTTACAAGAAACACACTCTGCTTTTCAGAAAAGAGCACTTTTCTACTCTACAGTGATTCCTATGGGGTCTGAACAGTGAGCTTGCTCAGAACAAAAGAACTGTGCTTCCTACACACACGGGCCATATCCAGTTCAATTCTGCTTAGGAAACTGACAAGAACAGTAGATCCTCTTCAGTCCAATACACTGTACATGCAGGGGACAGATGCTAGTGCTATTTGCAATGTGTATGACAATGGGACCGCAATATTGACTCTTCCTACCAGAAAACATCTCTTGCTCATAGGACCACAAACTGCATGTGATTCAGTTCCATTTAGGACTGGGAAACAAACGCTAGCTCGCCTTACAAGAAACACACTCTGCTTTTGAGAAAAGAGCACTCTTCTACTGTACTGTGTTTCCTTTGGGGTCCAAACAGTGAGCTTGCTCAGAACAAAAGAACTGTGCTTCCTACACACACGGGCTATATCTAGTTCAACTCTGCTTAGGAAATTGACAAGAACAGTAGCTCCTCTTCAGTCCAATACACTGTACTTGCTGGGAACAGACGCCAGTGCTATTTGCCCTGTGTAATACAATGGGAGTTCAATAGTGACTCTTCTTACCAGAAAACAACTCTTGCTCGTAGGACCAGAAACTGCATGTGATTCAACTCCATTTAGGACTGGGAAACAAACGCTAGCTCGCCTTACAAGAAACACACTCTGTTTTTGAGAAAAGGGCACTCTTCTACTCTACTGTGTTTCCTATGGGTTCGATCAGTGAGCTTACAGTAGAAAAGAACTGTGCTTCCTACACAAACGGGCCATATCTAGTTCAACTCTGCTTAGGAAACTGACAAGAACAGTAGCTCCTCTTCAGTCCAATAAACTGTACTTGATGGGAACAGACGCGAGTCCTCTTTGCACTGTGTGTGGCAATGGGAGCGCAATAGTGACTTTCCTTACCAGAAAACAACTCTTGCTCGTAGGACCAGACACTGCATGTGATTCAACTCCATTTAGGACTGGGAAACAAATGCTAGCTCCCCTTACAAGAAACACACTCTGCTTTTGAGAAAAGATCACTCTTCTACTCTACGGTATTTGCTATAGGGTCAGAACAGTGAGCTTACTCAGAACAAAAGAACTGTGCTTCCTACACACACGGCCATATCTAGTTCAATTCTGCTGAGGAAACTGACAAGAACAGTAGATCCTCTTCAGTCCAATACACTGTACATGCTGGGAACAGATGCCAGTGCTATTTGCCCTGTGTATGACAAAGGGAGCGCAACAGTCACTCTTCTTACCAGAAAACAACTCTTGCTCATAGGACCAGAAACTGCATGTGATTCAACTCCAATTAGGACTGGGAAACAAATGCTAGATCGCCTTATAAGAAACACACTCTGCTTTTGAGAAAAGAGCACTCTTCTAATCTACTGTGTTTACTATGGGTTCGAACAGTGAGCTTGCTCAGAACAAAAGAACTGTGCTTCCTACACACACGGGCCATATCTAGTTTAACTCCGCTTAGGAAACTGACAAGAACAGTAGCTCCTCTTCAGTCCAATACACTGTACTTGCTGGGAACAGACACGAGAGCTATTTGCACTGTATATGGCAATGGGAGCGCAATAGTGACTCTTCTTACCAGTTAACATCTCTTGCTCATAGGACCAGAAACTGCATGGGATTCAACTCCATTTCAGACTGGGAAACAAGCACTAGTTCGCCTTACAAGAAACATACTCTGCTTTTGAGAAAAGAGCACTCTTCTACTCTACTGTGTTTCCTATAGAGCCAAAACAGTGAGCTTGCTCAGAACAAAAGAACTGTGCTTCCTACACACAAGGGCTATATCTAGTTCAATTCTGCTTAGGAAACTGACAAGAACAGTAGATCTACTTCAGTCCAATACACTGTACATGCTGGGAACAGACGCCAGTGCTATTTGCCCTGTGTATGACAATGGGAGCACAATAGTGACTCTTCTTACCAGAAAACAACTCTTGCTCTTAGGACCAGAAACTGCATGTGATTCAACTCCATTTAGGACTGGGAAACAAATGCTAGCTCGCCTTACAAGAAACACACTCTGCTTTTGAGAAAAGAGCACTCTTCTACTCTACTCTGTTTCCTATGGGTTCGATCAGTGAGCTTACAGTACAAAAGAACTGGGCTTCCTACACACACGGGCCATATCTAGTTCAACTCTGCTTAGGAACCTGACAAGAACAGTAGCTCCTCTTCAGTCCAATACACTGTACTTGATGGGAACAGACTCGAGTCCTCTTTGCACTGTGTGTGTCAATGGGAGCGCAATAGTGACTTTCCTTACCAGAAAACAACTCTAGCTCGTAGGACCAAAAACTGCATGTGATTCAACTCCATTTAGGACTGGGAAACAAATGCTAGCTCGCCTTGCAAGAAACACACTCTGCTTCTCAGAAAAGAGCACTCTTCTACTCTACTGTGTTTCCTATAGGGCCAGAATAGGGAGCTTGCTCAGAACAAAAGAACTGTGCTTCCTACACACACGCGCCATATCTAGGTCAAATCTGCTTAGGAAACTGACAAGAACTGTAGATCCTCTTCCGTCCCATACACTGTACTTGCTGGGAACAGACGCCAGTGCTATTTGCCCTGTGTATGACAATGGGAGCACAATAGTGACTCTTCTTACCAGAAAACAACTCTTGCTTGTAGGACCAGAAACTGCATGTGATTCAACTCCATTTAGGACTGGGAATCAAACGCTAGCTCGCTTTACAAGAAAAACACTCTGCTTTTGAGAAAAGAATACTCTTCTACTCTATTGTGTTTTTTATAGGGCCAGAATAGTGAGCTTGCTCAGAACAAAAGAACTGTGATTCCTACACACACGGGATATACCTAGTTCAACTCTGCTTAGGAAACTAACAAGAACAGTAGCTCCTCTTCAGTCCAATACACTGTACATGCTGGGAACAGACGCCAGTGCTATTTGCCCTGTGTATGATAATGGGAGCGCAATAGTGACTCTTCTTACCAGAAAACAACTCTTGCTCGTAGGACCAGACACTGCATGTGATTCAACTCCATTTAGGACTGGGAAACAAACGCTAGCTCGCCTTACAAAAAACACTCTCTGCTTTTGAGAAAAGAGCACTCTTCTAGTCTAATGTGTTTTTTGTAGGGCCAGAATAGTGAGCTTGCTCAGAACAAAAGAACTGTGCTTCCTACACACACCGACTCTATCTAGTTCAACTCTGCTTAGGAAACTGACAAGAACAGTAGCTCCTCTTCAGTCCAATACACTGTACATGCTGGGAACAGACGCCAGTGCTATTTGCCCTGTGTATGTCAATGGGAGCGCAATAGTGACTCTTCTTACCAGAAAACAACTCTTGCTCGTAGGACCAGATACTGCATGTGATTCAACTCCATTTAGGACTGGGAAACAAACGCTAGCTCGCCTTACAAGGAACACAATCTGCTTTTGAGAAAAGAGCACTCTTCTACTCTACTGTGTTTCCTATAGGGCCAAAAGAGTGAGCTTGCTCAGAACAAAAGAACTGTGCTTCCTACACACATGGCCATATCAAATTCAATTCTGCTTAGGAAACTGACCAGAACAGAAGCTCCTCTTCAGTCCAATACACTGTACATGGTGGGAACAGACGCCAGTGCTATTTGCCATGTGTATGACAATGGGAGTGCAATAGTGACTCTTCTTACCAGAAAACAACTCTTGCTCGTAGGACCAGAAACTGCATGGGATTCAACTCCATTTAGGACTGGGAAACAAACGCTAGCTCGCCTAACAAGAAACACACTCTGCTTCTCAGAAAAAAGCACTCTTCTACTCTACTGTGTTTCCTATAGGGCCAGAATAGTGAGCTTGCTCAGAACAAAAGAACTGTGCTTCCTGCACACACGCGCCATATCTAGGTCAATTCTGCTTAGGAAACTGACAAGAACAGTAGATCCTCTTCCGTTCCATACACTGTACTTGCTGGGAACAGACGCCAGTGCTATTTGCCCTGTGAATGACAATGGGAGCACAATAGTGACTCTTCTTACCAGAAAACTACTCTTGCTTGTAGGACCAGAAACTGCATGTGATTCAACTCCATTTAGGACTGGGAAACAAACTCTAGCTCGCTTTACAAGAAAAACACTCTGCTTTTGAGAAAAGAGCACTCTTCTACTCTACTGTGTTTCCTATAGGGCCAGAATAGTGAGCTTGCTCAGAACAAAAGAATTGTGCTTCCTACACACACGGGCTATATCTAGTTCAACTCTGCTTAGGAAACTGACAAGAACAGTAGCTCCTCTTCAGTCCAATACACTGTACATGCTGGGAACAGACGCCAGTGCGGTTTGCCCTGTGTATGATAATGGGAGCGCAATAGTGACTCTTCTTACCAGAAAACAACTCTTGCTCGTAGGACCAGACACTGCATGTGATTCAACTCCATTTATAACTGGGAAACAAACGCTAGCTCGCCTTACAATAAACACACTCTGCTTTTGAGAAAAGAGCACTCTTCTAGTCTAATGTGTTTTTTGTAGGGCCAGAATAGTGAGCTTGCTCAGAACAAAAGAACTGTGCTTCCTACACACACCGACTCTATCTAGTTCAACTCTGCTTAGGAAACTGACAAGAACAGTAGCTCCTCTTCAGTGCAATACACTGTACATGCTGGGAACAGACGCCAGTGCTATTTGCCCTGTGTATGACAATGGGAGCGCAATAGTGACTCTTCTTACCAGAAAACAACTCTTGCTCGTAGGACCAGAAACTGCATGGGATTCAACTCCATTTAGGACTGCGAAAGAAACGCTAGCTCGCCTGACAAGAAACACACTCTGCTTTTGAGAAAAGAGCACTCTTCTACTCTACAGTGATTCCTATGGGGTCTGAACAGGGAGCTTGCTGAGAACAAAAGAACTGTGCTTCCTAAACACACGGGACATATCCAGTTCAATTCTGCTTAGGAAACTGACAAGAACAGTAGATCCTCTTCAGTCCAATACACTGTACATGCAGGGGAAAGATGCTAGTGCTATTTGCAATGGGTATGACAATGGGACCGCAATAGTGACTCTTCTTACCAGAAAACATCTCTTGCTCATAGGACCACAAACTGCATGTGATTCAACTCCATTTAGGACTGCGAAAAAAACGCTAGCTCGCCTTACAAGAAAAACACTCTGTTTTTGAGAAAAGAGCACTCTTCTACTCTACTGTTTTTCCTTTGGGGTCCAAACAGTGAGCTTGCTCAGAACAAAAGAACTGTGCTTCCTAGACACACGGGGTATATCTAGTTCAACTCTGCTTAGGAAACTGAGAAGAACAGTAGCTCCTCTTCAGTCCAATACACTGTACTTGATGGGAACAGACGCCAGTGCTATTTGCCCTGTGTATGACAATGGGAGTTCAATAGTGACTCTTCTTACCAGAAAAAAAACTCTTGATCGTAGGACCAGGAACTGCATGTGATTCAACTCCATTTAGGACTGCGCAACAAACGCTAGCTTGCCTTACAAGAAAAACACTCTGCTATTGAGAAAAGGGCACTCTTCTACTCTAATGTGTTTCCGATGGGTTCGATCAGTGAGCTTACAGTACAAAAGAACTGTGCTTCCTACACACACGGGCCATATCTAGTTCAACTCTGCTTAGGAAACTGACAAGAACAGTAGCTCCTCTTCAGTCCAATGCACTGTACTTGATGGGAACAGACGCGAGTCCTCTTTGCACTGTGTGTGGCAATGGGAGCACAATAGTGATTTTCCTTACAAGAAAACAACTCTTGCTCGTAGGATCAAAAACTGCACGTGATTCAACTCCATTTAGGACTGGGAAACAAATGCTAGCTCCCCTTACAAGAAACACACTCTGCTTTTGGGAAAAGATCACTCTTCTTTACTGTGTTTCCTATAGGGCCAGAACAGTGAGCTTACTCAGAACAAAAGAACTGTGCTTCCTACACACACGGCCATATCTAGTTCAATTTTGCTTAGGAAACTAACAAGAACAGTAGATCCTCTTCAGTCCCATACACTGTACTTGCTGGGAACAGACGCGAGGGCTATTTGCACTGTATATGGCAATGGGAGGGAAATAGTGACTCTTCTTACCAAAAACAACTCTTGCTCGTAGGAACAGAAACTGCATGTGATTCAACTCCTTTTAGGACGGGAAACAAACGCTAGCTCGCCTTACAAGAAACACTCTCTGCTTTTGAGAAAAGAGCACTCTTCTACACTACTGTATTTCCTATAGGACCAGAATAGTGAGCTTGCTCAGAACAAAAGAACTGTGCTTCCTACACACACGGGCTATATCTAGTTCAACTCTGCTTAGGAAACTGACAAGAACAGTAGCTCCTCTTCAGTCCAATACACTGTACTTGGTGGGAACAGACGCCAGTGCTATTTGCCCTGTGTATGACAATGGGAGCTCAATAGTGACTCTTCTTACCAGAAAAAAACTCTTGCTCGTAGGACCAGAAACTGCATGTGATTCAACTCCATTTAGGACTGTGAAACAAACGCCAGCTCGCCTTACAAGAAACACACTCTGCTTATGAGAAAAGAGCACTCTTCTACTCTACTGTGTTTCCTATAGGGCCAGAATAGTGAGCTTGTCAGAACAAAAGAACTGTGCTTCCTACACACACGGGCTATATCTAGTTCAACTCTGCTTAGGAAACTGACAAGAAGAGTAGCTCCTCTTCAGTCCAATACACTGTACTTGCTGGGAACAGACGCCAGTGCTATTTGCCTTGTGTATGACAATGAGAGTTCAGTAGTGACTCTTCTTACCAGAAAAAAAACTCTTGCTCGTAGGACCAGAAACTGCTTGTGATTCAACTCCATTTATAACTGGGAAACAAACGCTAGCTCGCCTTACAATAAACACACTCTGCTTTTGAGAAAAGAGCACTCTTCTAGTCTAATGTGTTTTTTGTAGGGCCAGAATAGTGAGCTTGCTCAGAACAAAAGAACTGTGCTTCCTACACAAACCGACACTCTTCTACTCTACAGTGCTTCCTACACACACGGGTTATATCTAATTCAACTCTGCTTAAGAAACTGACAAGAACAGTAGCTCTTCTTCAGTCCAATACACTGTATATGCTGGGAACAGACGCCAGTGCTATTTGCCCTGTGTATGGTAATGGGAGCACAATAGTGACTCTTCTTACCAGAAAACAACTCTTGCTCGTAGGACCAGAAACTGCATGTGACACAACTCCAATTAGGACTGGGAAACAAACGCTAGCTCGATTACAAGAAACACACTCTGTTTTTGAGAAAAGAGCACTCTTCTACTCTATTGTGTTTCCTATAGGGCCAAAACAGTGAGCTTGCTCAGAACAAAAGAACTGTGCTTCCTACACACACGGCCATATCTAGTTCAATTCTGCTTAGGAAACTGACAAGAATAGTAGATCCTCTTCAGTCCAATACACTGTACATTCTTGGAACAGACGCCAGTGCTATTTGCCCTGTGTATGACAATGGGAGTTCAATAGTGACTCTTCTTACCAGAAAAAAAACTCTTGATCGTAGGACCAGGAACTGCATGTGATTCAACTCCATTTAGGACTGCGCAACAAACGCTAGCTTGCCTTACAAGAAAAACACTCTGCTATTGAGAAAAGGGCACTCTTCTACTCTAATGTGTTTCCGATGGGTTCGATCAGTGAGCTTACAGTACAAAAGAACTGTGCTTCCTACACACACGGGCCATATCTAGTTCAACTCTGCTTAGGAAACTGACAAGAACAGTAGCTCCTCTTCAGTCCAATGCACTGTACTTGATGGGAACAGACGCGAGTCCTCTTTGCACTGTGTGTGGCAATGGGAGCGCAATAGTGATTTTCCTTACAAGAAAACAACTCTTGCTCGTAGGATCAAAAACTGCACGTGATTCAACTCCATTTAGGACTGGGAAACAAATGCTAGCTCCCCTTACAAGAAACACACTCTGCTTTTGGGAAAAGATCACTCTTCTTTACTGTGTTTCCTATAGGGCCAGAACAGTGAGCTTACTCAGAACAAAAGAACTGTGCTTCCTACACACACGGCCATATCTAGTTCAATTTTGCTTAGGAAACTAACAAGAACAGTAGATCCTCTTCAGTCCCATACACTGTACTTGCTGGGAACAGACGCGAGGGCTATTTGCACTGTATATGGCAATGGGAGGGAAATAGTGACTCTTCTTACCAAAAACAACTCTTGCTCGTAGGAACAGAAACTGCATGTGATTCAACTCCTTTTAGGACGGGAAACAAACGCTAGCTCGCCTTACAAGAAACACTCTCTGCTTTTGAGAAAAGAGCACTCTTCTACACTACTGTATTTCCTATAGGACCAGAATAGTGAGCTTGCTCAGAACAAAAGAACTGTGCTTCCTACACACACGGGCTATATCTAGTTCAACTCTGCTTAGGAAACTGACAAGAACAGTAGCTCCTCTTCAGTCCAATACACTGTACTTGGTGGGAACAGACGCCAGTGCTATTTGCCTTGTGTATGACAATGAGAGTTCAGTAGTGACTCTTCTTACCAGAAAAAAAACTCTTGCTCGTAGGACCAGAAACTGCTTGTGATTCAACTCCATTTATAACTGGGAAACAAACGCTAGCTCGCCTTACAATAAACACACTCTGCTTTTGAGAAAAGAGCACTCTTCTAGTCTAATGTGTTTTTTGTAGGGCCAGAATAGTGAGCTTGCTCAGAACAAAAGAACTGTGCTTCCTACACAAACCGACACTCTTCTACTCTACAGTGCTTCCTACACACACGGGTTATATCTAATTCAACTCTGCTTAAGAAACTGACAAGAACAGTAGCTCTTCTTCAGTCCAATACACTGTATATGCTGGGAACAGACGCCAGTGCTATTTGCCCTGTGTATGGTAATGGGAGCACAATAGTGACTCTTCTTACCAGAAAACAACTCTTGCTCGTAGGACCAGAAACTGCATGTGACACAACTCCATTTAGGACTGGGAAACAAACGCTAGCTCGATTACAAGAAACACACTCTGTTTTTGAGAAAAGAGCACTCTTCTACTCTATTGTGTTTCCTATAGGGCCAAAACAGTGAGCTTGCTCAGAACAAAAGAACTGTGCTTCCTACACACACGGCCATATCTAGTTCAATTCTGCTTAGGAAACTGACAAGAATAGTAGATCCTCTTCAGTCCAATACACTGTACATTCTTGGAACAGACGCCAGTGCTATTTGCCCTGTGTATGACAACGCGAGCGCAATATTGACTCTTCTTACCAGAAAACAACTCTTGCTCGTAGGACCAGAAACTGCATGTGATTCAACTCCATTTAGGACTGGGAAACAAACACTAGCTCACCTTACAAGAAACATATTCTCCTTTTGAGAAAAGAGCACTCTTGTACTCTACTGTGTTTCCTATGGGGTCCGAACAGTGAGCTTGCTCAGAACAAAAAAACTTTGCTTCCTACACACACGGGCCATACCTAGTTCAACTCTGCTTAGGAAACTGACGAGAACAGTAGCTCCTCTTCAGTCCAATACACTGTACTTGCTGGGAACAGACGCGAGTGCTATTTGCACTGTGTATGGCAATGGGAGCACAATAGTGACTCTTCTTACCAGAAAAGAACTCTTGCTTGTAGGACCGCAAACTGCATGTGATTCAACTCCATTTAGGACTGGGAAACAAACGCTAGCTCGCCTTACAAGAAACACACTCTGCTTTTGAGAAAAGTGCACTCTTCTACTCTACTGTGTTTCCTGTAGGGCCAGAACAGTGAGCTTACTCAGAACAAAAGAACTGTGCTTCCTACACACACGGGCCATATCTTGTTCAACTCTGCTTAGGAAACTTACAAGAACAGTAAATCCTCTTCAGTCCAATACACTGTACTTGCTGGGAACAGAGGGGAGTGCTTTTTGCACTGTGTATGGCAAAGGGAGCACAATAGTGACTTTCCTTACCAGAAAACAAATCATGCTCGTAGGACCAAAAACTGCATATGATTCAACTCCATTTAGGACTGCGAAACAAACCCTAGCTCGCCTTACAAGAAACACACTCTGCTTTTGAGAAAAGAGCACTCTTCTACTCTTCTGTGTTTCCTATAGGGCCAGAACAGAAAGCTTGCTCAGAACAAAAGAATTGTGCTTCCTACATACACGGCCATAACTAGTTCAATTCAGCTTAGGAAACTGACAAGAACAGTAGATCCTTTTCAGTCCAATACACTGTACATGCTGCAAACAGACGCAATTGCTATTTGTACGGTGTATGGCAATGGGAGCACACTAGTGTCTCTTCTTACCAGAAAACAACTCTTGCTCGTAGGACCAGAAACTGCATGTGATTCAACTCCATTTAGGACTGGGAAACAAACGCTAGCTCGCCTTACAAGAAACACATTCTGCTTTTGAGAAAAGAGCACTCTTCTACTCTACTGTTTTTCCTATAGGGTCCGAACAGTCAGCTTGCTCAGAACAAAAGAACTGTGATTCCTACACACACGGGCCATATCTAGTTCAATTCTGCTTAGGAAACTGAGAAGAACAGTAGATCCTCTTCAGTCCAATACACTGTACTTGATGGGAACCGACGCCAGTGCTATTTGCCCTGTGTATGACAATGTGAGCACAATAGTGACTCTTCTTACCAGAAAACAACTCTTGCTCGTAGGACCAGAAACTGCATGTGATTCAACTCCATTTAGGACTGGGAAACAAATCCTAGCTCGCCTTACAAGAAACACACTCTGCTTTTGAGAAAAGAGCACTCTTCTACTCTACTGTGTTTCCTATGGGGTCCGAACAATGAGCTTGCTCAGAACAAAAGAACTGTGCTTCTTACAGAAACGGGCCATATCTAGTTCAACTCTGCTTAGGAAACTGACAAGAACAGTAGCTCCTCTTCAGTCCAATACACTGTACTTGCTGGGAACAGACGCAAGTTCTATTTGCACTGTGTATGGCAATGGGAACATAATAGTGACTCTTTTTTACCAGAAAACAACTCTTGCTCGTAGGACCGGAAACTGCATGGGATTCAACTCCATTTAGGACTGGGGAACAAACGCTAGCTCGCCTTACAAGAAACACACTCTGTTTTTGAGAAAAGGGCACTCTTCTACTCTACTGGTTTTCCTATGGGGTCCGAACTGTGAGCTTGCTCAGAACAAAAGAACTGTGCTTCCTACACACACGGCCATATCTAGTTCAACTCTGCTTAGGAAAATGACAAGTAGCTCCTCTTCAGTCCAATACACTGTACTCGCTGGGAACAGACGCGAGTGCTATTTGCACTGTGTGTGGCAATAGGAGCACAATAGTGACTTTCCTTAACAGAAAACATCTCTTGCTCATAGGACCAGAAACTGCATATGATTCAACTCCATTTAGGACTGGGAAACAAACGCTAGCTGGCCTTACAAGAAACACACTCTGCTTTTGAGAAAAGAGCACTCTTCTACTCTACTTTGTTTCATATATGGCCAGAGCAGAGAGCTTGCTCAGAACAAAAGAACTGTGCTTGTACACACATGGCCTTATCTAGTTCAATTCTGCTTAGGAAACTGACAAGAACAGTAGATCCTCTTCTGTCCAATACACTGTACGTGCTGGGAACAGACGACAGTGCTATTTGCCCTGTGTATAACAATGGGAGCGCAATAGTGACTCTTCTTACCAGAAAACAACTCTTGCTCGTAGGACCAGAAACTGCATGGGATTCAACTCCATTTCTGACTGGGAAACAAATACTAGCTGCCTTACAAGAAACACTCTGCTTTTGAGAAAAGAGCACTCTTCTACTCTACTGTGTTTTCTATGTGATCCGAACAGTGAACTTGCTCAGAACAAAAGAACTGTGCATCCTACACACACGGGCCATATCTAGTTCAACTCTGCTTAGGAAACTGGCAAGAATAGTAGATCCTCTTCAGTCCAATACACTGTACTTGCTGGGAATAGACGATAGTGCTATTTGCACTGTGTATGACAATTGGAGCGCAATAGTGACTCTTCTTACCAGAAAACAACTCTTGCTCGTAGGACCAGAAACTGCATGTGACTCAACTCCATTTAGGACTGGGAAACAAACGCTAGCTCGATTACAAGAAACACACTCTGCTTTTGAGAAAAGAGCACTCTTCTACTCTACTGTGTTTCCTATGGGGTCCGAACAGTGAGCTTGCTCAGAACAAAAGAACTGTGCTTCCTACACACACGGGCCATATCTACATCAACTCTGCTTAGGAAACTGACAAGAACAGTAGCTCCTCTTCAGTCCAATACACTGTACTTGCTGGGAACAGACGCGAGTGCTATTTGCACTGTGTATGGCAAAGGGAGCGCAATAGTGACTTTCCTTACCAGAAAACAACTCTTGATCGTAGGACCAAAAACTGCTTGTGATTCAACTCCATTTCTTACTGGGAAACAAACACTAGCTCGCCTTACAAGAAACACACTCTGCTTCTGAGAAAAGACCACTCTTCTACTCTACTGTGTTCCCTATGGAATCCGAACAGTGAGCTTGCTCAGAACAAAAGAACTGTGCTTCCTACACACACGGGCCATATCTAGTTCAACTCTGCTTAGGAAACTGACAAGAATAGTAGCTCCTCTTCAGTCCAATACCCTGTACTTGGTGGGAACAGACGCGAGTGCTATTTGCACTGTGTATGGCAGTGGGACCACAATAGTGACTTTCCTTACCAGAAAAGATCTCTTGATCGTAGGACCAAAAACTGCATGTGATTCAACTCCATTTAGGACTAGGAAACTAACGCTAGCTCGCCTTACAAGAAACACACTCGGCTTTGAGTAAATAGCACTCTTCTACTCTTCTGTGTTTCCCATAGGTCCAGAACAGTGAGCTTGCTCAGAACAAAAGAACTGTGCTTCCTACACACACGTGCCATATCTAGTTCAACTCTCCTTAGGAAACTGACAAGAACAGTGGCTCCTCTTCTGTGCAATACTCTGTACATTATGGGAACAGACGCGAGTGCTATTTGTACTGTGTATGGCAATGGGAGGACAATAGTGACTCTTCTTACCAGAAAACAACTCTTGCTCGTAGGAGCAGAAACTGCATGTGATTTTACTCCATTACGACTGGGAAACAAACGCTAGCTCGCCTTACAAGAAACACACTGTGCTTTTCAGAAAAGGGCACTCTTCTACTCTACTGGTTTTCCTATGGGGTCCGAAGAGTGAGCTTGCTCAGAACAAAAGAACTGTGCTTCCTACACACACGGGCCATATCTAGTTCAACTCTGCTTAGGAAACTGACAAGGACAGTAGCTCCACTTCAGTCAAATACACTGTACTTGCTGGGAACAGACACGAGTGCTATTTGCACTGTGTATGGCAATGGAAGCGCAATAGTGACTTTCCTTACGAGAAAACAACTCTTGCTTGTAGGACCAGAAACTGCATGTGATTCAACTCCATTTAGGACTGGGGAACAAACGCTATCTCGCCTTACAAGAAACACACTCTGCTTTTGAGAAAAGAGCACTCTTCTACTCTACTGTGTTTCCTTTAGGCCCAGAACAGTGAGCTTGCTCAGAACAAAAGAACTGTGCTTCCTACACACACGGGCTACATCTAGTTCAACTCTGCTTAGTAAACTGACAAGAACAGTAGCTCCTCTTCAGTCCAATACACTTTCCTTCTGGGAATAGACGCCAGTGCTATTTGCCCTGTGTATGACAATGGGAACTCAATAGTGACTCTCCTTACCAGAAAACAACTCTTGCTCGTAGAACCAGAATCTGCATGTGATTCAACTCCATTTAGGACTGGGAAACAAACACTAGCTCGCCTTACAAGAAACACACTCTGCTTTTGAGAAAAGAGCACTCTTCTACCCAACTGTGTTTCCTATGGGGTCCGAACAGTGAGCTTGCTCAGAACAAAAGAAGTGTGCTTCCTACACACATGCGCCATATCTAATTCCACTCTGCTTGGGAAACTGACAAGAACAGTAGCTCCTCCTCATTCCAATACACTGTACTTCCTGGGAACAGACGCGAGTGCTATTTGCACTGTGTATGGTAATGGGAGCACAATAGTGACTCTTCTTACCAGAAAACAACTCTTGTTCGTAGGACCAGAAACTGCATGTGATTCAACTCCATATAGGACTGGGAAACAAACGCTAGCTCGCATTACAAGAAACACACTCTGCTTTTGAGAAAAGAGCACTCTTCTACTCTACTGTGTTTCCTATAGGGCCAAAACAGTGATCTTGCTCAGAACAAAAGAACTGTGCTTCCTACACACACGGGCCATATCTTGTTCAACTCTGCTTAGGAAACTTACAAGAACAGTAGATCCTCTTCAGTCCAATACACTGTACTTGCTGGGAACAGAGGGGAGTGCTTTTTGCACTGTGTATGGCAAAGGGAGCACAATAGTGACTTTCCTTACCAGAAAACAAATCTTGCTCGTAGGACCAAAAACTGCATATGATTCAACTCCATTTAGGACTGCGAAACAAACCCTAGCTCGCCTTACAAGAAACACACTCTGCTTTTGAGAAAAGATCACTCTTCCACTCTTCTGTGTTTCCTATAGGGCCAGAACAGAAAGCTTGCTCAGAACAAAAGAATTGTGCTTCCTACATACACGGCCATAACTAGTTCAATTCAGCTTAGGAAACTGACAAGAACAGTAGATCCTCTTCAGTCCAATACACTGTACATGCTGCGAACAGACGCGATTGCTATTTGTACTGTGTATGGCAATGGGAGCACACTAGTGTCTCTTCTTACCAGAAAACAACTCTTGCTCGTAGGACCAGAAACTGCATGTGATTCATCTCCATTTAGGACTGGGAAACAAACGCTAGCTCGCCTTACAAGAAACACACTCTGCTTCTGAGAAAAGAGCACTCTTCTACTCTACTGTGTTTCCTATAGGGCCAGAAGAGTGAGCTTGCTCAGAACAAAAGAACTGTGCTTCCTACACACACGGGCCGTGTCTAGTTCAACTCTGCTTAGCAAACTGACAAGAACAGTAGCTCCTTTAAAGGCCAATACACTGTACATGCTGGGAACAGACGCCAGTGCTATTTGCACTGTGTATGGCAATGGGAGCACAATAGTGACTTTCCTTACCAGAAAACAACTCTTGCTCGTAGGATCAAAAACTGCATGTGATTCAACTACATGTAGGACTGGGAAACAAATGCTAGCTCGCATTACAAGAAACACACTCTGATTTGAGAAAAGAGCACTCTTCTACTCTACTGTGATTCTTATAGGGCCAGAATAGTGAGCTTGCTCAGAACAAAAGAACTGTGCTTCCTACACACACGGGTTATATCTAGTTCAACTCTGCTTAGAAAACTGACAAGAACAGTAGCTCCTCCTCAGTCCAATACACTGTACTTGCTAGGAACAGACGCCAGTGCTATTTGCCCTGTGAATGACAATGGGAGCGCAATAGTGACTTTCCCTACCAGAAAAAAACTTTTGCTCGTAGGACCAGAAACTGCATGTGACTCAACTCCATTTAAGACTGGGAAACAAACGCTAGCTAGCCTTACAAGAAACACACTCTGCTTTTGAGAAAAGAGCACACTTCTACTCTGCTGTGTTTCCTATAGGGCCAGAATAGTGAACTTGCTCAGAACAAAAGAACTGTGCTTCCTACACACACGGGCTATATCTAGTTCAACTCTGCTTAGTAAACTGACAAGAACAGTAGCTCCTCTTCAGTCCAATACACTTTCCTTCTGGAAATAGACGCCAGTGCTATTTGCCCTGTGTATGACAATGGGAACTCAATAGTGACTCTCCTTACCAGAAAACAACTCTTGCTCGTAGAACCAGAATCTGCATGTGATTCAACTCCATTTAGGACTGGGAAACAAACACTAGCTCGCCTTACAAGAAACACACTCTGCTTCTGAGAAAAGAGCACTCTTCTACTCTACTGTGTTTCCTATAGGGCCAGAACAGTGAGCTTGCTCAGAACAAAAGAACTGTGCTTCCTACACACACGGGCCGTGTCTAGTTCAACTCTGCTTAGCAAACTGACAAGAACAGTAGCTCCTTTAAAGGCCAATACACTGTACATGCTGGGAACAGACGCCAGTGCTATTTGCACTGTGTATGGCAATGGGAGCACAATAGTGACTTTCCTTACCAGAAAACAACTCTTGCTCGTAGGATCAAAAACTGCATGTGATTCAACTACATGTAGGACTGGGAAACAAATGCTAGCTCGCATTACAAGAAACACACTCTGATTTGAGAAAAGAGCACTCTTCTACTCTACTGTGATTCTTATAGGGCCAGAATAGTGAGCTTGCTCAGAACAAAAGAACTGTGCTTCCTACACACACGGGTTATATCTAGTTCAACTCTGCTTAGAAAACTGACAAGAACAGTAGCTCCTCCTCAGTCCAATACACTGTACTTGCTAGGAACAGACGCCAGTGCTATTTGCCCTGTGAATGACAATGGGAGCGCAATAGTGACTTTCCCTACCAGAAAAAAACTTTTGCTCGTAGGACCAGAAACTGCATGTGACTCAACTCCATTTAAGACTGGGAAACAAACACTAGCTAGCCTTACAAGAAACACACTCTGCTTTTGAGAAAAGAGCACACTTCTACTCTGCTGTGTTTCCTATAGGGCCAGAATAGTGAACTTGCTCAGAACAAAAGAACTGTGCTTCCTACACACACGGGCTATATCTAGTTCAACTCTGCTTAGTAAACTGACAAGAACAGTAGCTCCTCTTCAGTCCAATACACTTTCCTTCTGGAAATAGACGCCAGTGCTATTTGCCCTGTGTATGACAATGGGAACTCAATAGTGACTCTCCTTACCAGAAAACAACTCTTGCTCGTAGAACCAGAATCTGCATGTGATTCAACTCCATTTAGGACTGGGAAACAAACACTAGCTCGCCTTACAAGAAACACACTCTGATTTTGAGAAAAGAGCACTCTTCTACCCAACTGTGTTTCCTATGGGGTCAGAACAGTGAGCTTGCTCAGAACAAAAGAAGTGTGCTTCCTACACACATGCGCCATATCTAATTCAACTCTGCTTGGGAAACTGACCAGAACAGTAGCTCCTCCTCATTCCAATACACTGTAATTCCTGGGAACAGACGCGAGTGCTATTTGCACTGTGTATGGTAATGGGAGCACAATAGTGACTCTTCTTACCAGAAAAGAACTCTTGCTCGTAGGACCGCAAACTGCATGTGATTCAACTCCATTTAGGACTGGGTAACAAAGGCTAGCTCGCCTTACAAGAAACACACTCTGCTTTTGAGAAAAGAGCACTCTTCTACTCTACTGTGTTTCCTGTAGGGCCAGAACAGTGAGCTTACTCAGAACAAAAAACTGTGCTTCCTACACACACGGCCATATCTAGTTCAATTTTGCTTAGGAAACTAACAAGAACAGTAGCTCCTCTTCAGTCCCATACACTGTACTTGATGGGAACAGACGCGAGTGCTATTTGCACTGTGTATGTCAATGGGAGCGCAATAGTGTCTTTTATTACCAGAAAAACACTCTAGCTCGTAGGACCAGAAACTGCATGTGATTCAACTCCATTTAGGACTGGGAACCAAACGCTAGCTTGCCTTACAAGAAACACACTCTGCTTTTGAGAAAAGAGCACTCTTCTACTCTACTGTGTTTCCTATAGGGCCAGAATAGTGAGCTTGCTCAGAACAAAATAACTGTGTTTCCTACACACAGGGGCCATATCTAGTTCACCTCTGCTTAGGAAACTGAGAAGAACAGTAGCTCATTTTCAGTCCAATACAGTGTACTTGCTGGGAAAAGACGCGAGTGCTATTTGCACTATGTATGGCAATGGGAGCGCAATAGTGACTTTCCTTACCAGAAAAATCTCTTGCTCGTAGGATCAAAAACTACATGTGATTCAACTCCATTTAGACCTGGGAAACAAACGCTATCTCGCCTTACAAGAAACACACTCTGCTTTTGAGAAAAGAGCACTCTTCTACTCTACTGTGTTTCCTATAGGGCCAAAACAGTGAGCTTGCTCAGAACAAAAGAACTGTACTTCCTACACACACAGCCATATCTAGTTCAATTCTTCTTAGGAAACTGACAAGAACAGTAGATCCTCTTCAGTCCAATACACTGTACATGCTGGGAACAGACGCGAGTGCTATTTGCCCTGTGTATGACAATGGGAGCATAATAGTGACTCTTCTTACCAGAAAACAACTCTTGCTCGTAGGACCAGAAACTGCATGTGATTCAACTCCATTTAGGACTGGGAAACAAACGCTAGCTCGCCTTACAAGAAACACACTCTGCTTCTGAGAAAAGAGCACTCTTCTACTCTACTGTGTTTCCTATAGGGCCAGAACAGTGAGCTTGCTCAGAACAAAAGAACTGTGCTTCCTACACACATGGGCCGTGTCTAGTTCAACTCTGCTTAGAAAACTGACAAGAACAGTAGCTCCTCCTCAGTCCAATACACTGTACTTGCTAGGAACAGACGCCAGTGCTATTTGCCCTGTGAATGACAATGGGAGCGCAATAGTGACTTTCCCTACCAGAAAAAAACTTTTGCTCGTAGGACCAGAAACTGCATGTGACTCAACTCCATTTAGGACTGGGAAACAAACACTAGCTCGCCTTACAAGAAACACACTCTGATTTTGAGAAAAGAGCACTCTTCTACCCAACTGTGTTTCCTATGGGGTCCGAACAGTGAGCTTGCTCAGAACAAAAGAAGTGTGCTTCCAACACACATGCGCCATATCTAATTCAACTCTGCTTGGGAAACTGACCAGAACAGTAGCTCCTCCTCATTCCAATACACTGTAATTCCTGGGAACAGACGCGAGTGCTATTTGCACTGTGTATGGTAATGGGAGCACAATAGTGACTCTTCTTACCAGAAAACAACTCTTGTTCGTAGGACCAGAAACTGCATGTGATTCAACTCCATATAGGACTGGGAAACAAACGCTAGCTCGCCTTACAAGAAACACACTCTGCTTTTGAGAAAAGAGCACTCTTCTACTCTACTGTGTTTCCTATAGGGCCAAAACAGTGATCTTGCTCAGAACAAAAGAACTGTGCTTCCTACACACACGGGCCATATCTTGTTCAACTCTGCTTAGGAAACTTACAAGAACAGTAAATCCTCTTCAGTCCAATACACTGTACTTGCTGGGAACAGAGGGGAGTGCTTTTTGCACTGTGTATGGCAAAGGGAGCACAATAGTGACTTTCCTTACCAGAAAACAAATCATGCTCGTAGGACCAAAAACTGCATATGATTCAACTCCATTTAGGACTGCGAAACAAACCCTAGCTCGCCTTACAAGAAACACACTCTGCTTTTGAGAAAAGAGCACTCTTCTACTCTTCTGTGTTTCCTATAGGGCCAGAACAGAAAGCTTGCTCAGAACAAAAGAATTGTGCTTCCTACATACACGGCCATAACTAGTTCAATTCAGCTTAGGAAACTGACAAGAACAGTAGATCCTTTTCAGTCCAATACACTGTACATGCTGCAAACAGACGCAATTGCTATTTGTACGGTGTATGGCAATGGGAGCACACTAGTGTCTCTTCTTACCAGAAAACAACTCTTGCTCGTAGGACCAGAAACTGCATGTGATTCAACTCCATTTAGGACTGGGAAACAAACGCTAGCTCGCCTTACAAGAAACACATTCTGCTTTTGAGAAAAGAGCACTCTTCTACTCTACTGTTTTTCCTATAGGGTCCGAACAGTCAGCTTGCTCAGAACAAAAGAACTGTGATTCCTACACACACGGGCCATATCTAGTTCAATTCTGCTTAGGAAACTGAGAAGAACAGTAGATCCTCTTCAGTCCAATACACTGTACTTGATGGGAACCGACGCCAGTGCTATTTGCCCTGTGTATGACAATGTGAGCACAATAGTGACTCTTCTTACCAGAAAACAACTCTTGCTCGTAGGACCAGAAACTGCATGTGATTCAACTCCATTTAGGACTGGGAAACAAATCCTAGCTCGCCTTACAAGAAACACACTCTGCTTTTGAGAAAAGAGCACTCTTCTACTCTACTGTGTTTCCTATGGGGTCCGAACAATGAGCTTGCTCAGAACAAAAGAACTGTGCTTCTTACAGAAACGGGCCATATCTAGTTCAACTCTGCTTAGGAAACTGACAAGAACAGTAGCTCCTCTTCAGTCCAATACACTGTACTTGCTGGGAACAGACGCAAGTTCTATTTGCACTGTGTATGGCAATGGGAACATAATAGTGACTCTTTTTACCAGAAAACAACTCTTGCTCGTAGGACCGGAAACTGCATGGGATTCAACTCCATTTAGGACTGGGGAACAAACGCTAGCTCGCCTTACAAGAAACACACTCTGTTTTTGAGAAAAGGGCACTCTTCTACTCTACTGGTTTTCCTATGGGGTCCGAACTGTGAGCTTGCTCAGAACAAAAGAACTGTGCTTCCTACACACACGGCCATATCTAGTTCAACTCTGCTTAGGAAAATGACAAGTAGCTCCTCTTCAGTCCAATACACTGTACTCGCTGGGAACAGACGCGAGTGCTATTTGCACTGTGTGTGGCAATAGGAGCACAATAGTGACTTTCCTTAACAGAAAACATCTCTTGCTCATAGGACCAGAAACTGCATATGATTCAACTCCATTTAGGACTGGGAAACAAACGCTAGCTGGCCTTACAAGAAACACACTCTGCTTTTGAGAAAAGAGCACTCTTCTACTCTACTTTGTTTCATATATGGCCAGAGCAGAGAGCTTGCTCAGAACAAAAGAACTGTGCTTGTACACACATGGCCTTATCTAGTTCAATTCTGCTTAGGAAACTGACAAGAACAGTAGATCCTCTTCTGTCCAATACACTGTACGTGCTGGGAACAGACGACAGTGCTATTTGCCCTGTGTATAACAATGGGAGCGCAATAGTGACTCTTCTTACCAGAAAACAACTCTTGCTCGTAGGACCAGAAACTGCATGGGATTCAACTCCATTTCTGACTGGGAAACAAATACTAGCTGCCTTACAAGAAACACTCTGCTTTTGAGAAAAGAGCACTCTTCTACTCTACTGTGTTTTTTATGTGATCCGAACAGTGAACTTGCTCAGAACAAAAGAACTGTGCATCCTACACACACGGGCCATATCTAGTTCAACTCTGCTTAGGAAACTGGCAAGAATAGTAGATCCTCTTCAGTCCAATACACTGTACTTGCTGGGAATAGACGATAGTGCTATTTGCACTGTGTATGACAATTGGAGCGCAATAGTGACTCTTCTTACCAGAAAACAACTCTTGCTCGTAGGACCAGAAACTGCATGTGACTCAACTCCATTTAGGACTGGGAAACAAACGCTAGCTCGATTACAAGAAACACACTCTGCTTTTGAGAAAAGAGCACTCTTCTACTCTACTGTGTTTCCTATGGGGTCCGAACAGTGAGCTTGCTCAGAACAAAAGAACTGTGCTTCCTACACACACGGGCCATATCTACATCAACTCTGCTTAGGAAACTGACAAGAACAGTAGCTCCTCTTCAGTCCAATACACTGTACTTGCTGGGAACAGACGCGAGTGCTATTTGCACTGTGTATGGCAAAGGGAGCGCAATAGTGACTTTCCTTACCAGAAAACAACTCTTGATCGTAGGACCAAAAACTGCTTGTGATTCAACTCCATTTCTTACTGGGAAACAAACACTAGCTCGCCTTACAAGAAACACACTCTGCTTCTGAGAAAGACCACTCTTCTACTCTACTGTGTTCCCTATGGAATCCGAACAGTGAGCTTGCTCAGAACAAAAGAACTGTGCTTCCTACACACACGGGCCATATCTAGTTCAACTCTGCTTAGGAAACTGACAAGAATAGTAGCTCCTCTTCAGTCCAATACCCTGTACTTGGTGGGAACAGACGCGAGTGCTATTTGCACTGTGTATCGCAGTGGGACCACAATAGTGACTTTCCTTACCAGAAAAGATCTCTTGATCGTAGGACCAAAAACTGCATGTGATTCAACTCCATTTAGGACTAGGAAACTAACGCTAGCTCGCCTTACAAGAAACACACTCGGCTTTGAGTAAATAGCACTCTTCTACTCTTCTGTGTTTCCCATAGGTCCAGAACAGTGAGCTTGCTCAGAACAAAAGAACTGTGCTTCCTACACACACGTGCCATATCTAGTTCAACTCTCCTTAGGAAACTGACAAGAACAGTGGCTCCTCTTCTGTGCAATACTCTGTACATTATGGGAACAGACGCGAGTGCTATTTGTACTGTGTATGGCAATGGGAGGACAATAGTGACTCTTCTTACCAGAAAACAACTCTTGCTCGTAGGAGCAGAAACTGCATGTGATTTTACTCCATTACGACTGGGAAACAAACGCTAGCTCGCCTTACAAGAAACACACTGTGCTTTTCAGAAAAGGGCACTCTTCTACTCTACTGGTTTTCCTATGGGGTCCGAAGAGTGAGCTTGCTCAGAACAAAAGAACTGTGCTTCCTACACACACGGGCCATATCTAGTTCAACTCTGCTTAGGAAACTGACAAGGACAGTAGCTCCACTTCAGTCAAATACACTGTACTTGCTGGAAACAGACACGAGTGCTATTTGCACTGTGTATGGCAATGGAAGCGCAATAGTGACTTTCCTTACGAGAAAACAACTCTTGCTTGTAGGACCAGAAACTGCATGTGATTCAACTCCATTTAGGACTGGGGAACAAACGCTATCTCGCCTTACAAGAAACACACTCTGCTTTTGAGAAAAGAGCACTCTTCTACTCTACTGTGTTTCCTTTAGGCCCAGAACAGTGAGCTTGCTCAGAACAAAAGAACTGTGCTTCCTACACACACGGGCTATATCTAGTTCAACTCTGCTTAGTAAACTGACAAGAACAGTAGCTCCTCTTCAGTCCAATACACTTTCCTTCTGGGAATAGACGCCAGTGCTATTTGCCCTGTGTATGACAATGGGAACTCAATAGTGACTCTCCTTACCAGAAAACAACTCTTGCTCGTAGAACCAGAATCTGCATGTGATTCAACTCCATTTAGGACTGGGAAACAAACACTAGCTCGCCTTACAAGAAACACACTCTGCTTTTGAGAAAAGAGCACTCTTCTACCCAACTGTGTTTCCTATGGGGTCCGAACAGTGAGCTTGCTCAGAACAAAAGAAGTGTGCTTCCTACACACATGCGCCATATCTAATTCAACTCTGCTTGGGAAACTGACAAGAACAGTAGCTCCTCCTCATTCCAATACACTGTACTTCCTGGGAACAGACGCGAGTGCTATTTGCACTGTGTATGGTAATGGGAGCACAATAGTGACTCTTCTTACCAGAAAACAACTCTTGTTCGTAGGACCAGAAACTGCATGTGATTCAACTCCATATAGGACTGGGAAACAAACGCTAGCTCGCATTACAAGAAACACACTCTGCTTTTGAGAAAAGAGCACTCTTCTACTCTACTGTGTTTCCTATAGGGCCAAAACAGTGATCTTGCTCAGAACAAAAGAACTGTGCTTCCTACACACACGGGCCATATCTTGTTCAACTCTGCTTAGGAAACTTACAAGAACAGTAGATCCTCTTCAGTCCAATACACTGTACTTGCTGGGAACAGAGGGGAGTGCTTTTTGCACTGTGTATGGCAAAGGGAGCACAATAGTGACTTTCCTTACCAGAAAACAAATCTTGCTCGTAGGACCAAAAACTGCATATGATTCAACTCCATTTAGGACTGCGAAACAAACCCTAGCTCGCCTTACAAGAAACACACTCTGCTTTTGAGAAAAGATCACTCTTCCACTCTTCTGTGTTTCCTATAGGGCCAGAACAGAAAGCTTGCTCAGAACAAAAGAATTGTGCTTCCTACATACACGGCCATAACTAGTTCAATTCAGCTTAGGAAACTGACAAGAACAGTAGATCCTCTTCAGTCCAATACACTGTACATGCTGCGAACAGACGCGATTGCTATTTGTACTGTGTATGGCAATGGGAGCACACTAGTGTCTCTTCTTACCAGAAAACAACTCTTGCTCGTAGGACCAGAAACTGCATGTGATTCATCTCCATTTAGGACTGGGAAACAAACGCTAGCTCGCCTTACAAGAAACACATTCTGCTTTTGAGAAAAGAGCACTCTTCTACTCTACTGTGTTTCCTATGGGGTCCGAACAGTCAGCTTGCTCAGAACAAAAGAACTGTGCTTCCTACACACACGTGCCATATCTAGTTCAATTCTGCGTAGGAAACTGAGAAGAACAGTAGATCCCCTTCAGTCCAATACACTGTATTTGATGGGAACAGACGCCAGTGCTATTTGCCCTGTGTATGACAATGTGAGCACAATAGTGACTCTTCTTACCAGAAAACAACTCTTGCTCGTAGGACCAGAAACTCATGTGATTCAACTCCATTTAGGACTGGGAAACAAATCCTAGCTCGCCTTACAAGAAACACACTCTGCTTTTGAGAAAAGAGCACTCTTCTACTCTACTGTGTTTCCTATGGGGTCCGAACAATGAGCTTGTTCAGAACAAAAGAACTGTGCTTCTTACACACACGGGCCATATCTAGTTCAACTCTGCTTAGGAAACTGACAAGAACAGTAGCTTCTCTTCAGTCCAATACACTGTACTTGCTGGGAACAGACGCGAGTTCTATTTGCACTGTGTATGGCAATGGGAACATAATAGTGACTCTTTTTACCAGAAAACAACTCTTGCTCGTAGGACTGGAAACTGCATGGGATTCAACTCCATTTAGGACTGGGGAACAAACGCTAGCTCGCCTTACAAGAAACACACTCTGTTTTTGAGAAAAGGGCACTCTTCTACTCTACTGGTTTTCCTATGGGGTCCGAACTGTGAGCTTGCTCAGAACAAAAGAACTGTGCTTCCTACACACACGGCCATATCTAGTTCAACTCTGCTTAGGAAAATGACAAGTAGCTCCTCTTCAGTCCAATACACTGTACTCGCTGGGAACAGACGCGAGTGCTATTTGCACTGTGTGTGGCAATGGGAGCACAATAGTGACTTTCCTTAACAGAAAATATCTCTTGCTCGTAGGACCAGAAACTGCATATGATTCAACTCCATTTAGGACTGGAAACAAACGCTAGCTGGCCTTACAAGAAACACACTCTGCTTTTGAGAAAAGAGCACTCTTCTACTCTACTGTGTTTCATATATGGCCAGAGCAGAGAGCTTGCTCAGAACAAAAGAAATGTGCTTGTACACACATGGCCTTATCTAGTTCAATTCTGCTTAGGAAACTGACAAGAACAGTAGATCCTCTTCTGTCCAATACACTGTACGTGCTGGGAACAGACGCCAGTGCTATTTGCCCTGTGTATAACAATGGGAGCGCAATAGTGACTCTTCTTACCAGAAAAGAACTCTTGCTCATAGGACCAGAAACTGCATGGGATTCAACTCCAATTCTGACTAGGAAACAAATACTAGCTGCCTTACAAGAAACACTCTGCTTTTGAGAAAAGAGCACTCTTCTACTCTACTGTGTTTTCTATGTGATCCGAACAGTGAACTTGCTCAGAACAAAAGAACTGTGCATCCTACACACACGGGCCATATGTAGTTCAACTCTGCTTAGGAAACTGGCAAGAATAGTAGATCCTCTTCAGTCCAATACACTGTACTTGCTGGGAATAGACGATAGTGCTACTTGCACTGTGTATGACAATTGGAGCGCAATAGTGACTCTTCTTACCAGAAAAAAACTCTTGCTCGTAGGACCAGAAACTGCATGTGACTCAACTCCATTTAGGACTGGGAAACAAACGCTAGCTCGATTACAAGAAACACACTCTGCTTTTGAGAAAAGAGCACTCTTCTACTCTACTGTGTTTCCTATGTGGTCCGAACAGTGAGCTTGCTCAGAACAAAAGAACTGTGCTTCTCACACACACGGGCCATATCTACATCAACTCTGCTTAGGAAACTTACAAGAACAGTAGCTCCTCTTCAGTCCAATACACTGTACTTGCTGGGAACAGACGCGAGTGCTATTTGCACTGTGTATGGCAAAGGGAGCGCAATAGTGACTTTCCTTACCAGAAAACAACTCTTGATAGTAGGACCAAAAACTGCTTGTGATTCAACTCCATTTCTTACTGGGAAACAAACACTAGCTCGCCTTACAAGAAACACACTCTGCTTCTGAGAAAAGACCACTCTTCTACTCTACAGTGTTCCCTATGGAATCCGAACAGTGAGCTTGCTCAGAACAAAAGAACTGTGCTTCCTACACACACGGGCCATATCTAGTTCAACTCTGCTTAGGAAACTGACAAGAATAGTAGCTCCTCTTCAGTCCAATACCCTGTACTTGGTGGGAACAGACGCGAGTGCTATTTGCACTGTGTATGGCAGTGGGACCACAATAGTGACTCTTCTTACCAGAAAAGAACTCTTGCTCGTAGGACCGCAAACTGCATGTGATTCAACTCCATTTAGGACTGGGAAACAAACGCTAGCTCGCCTTACAAGAAACACACTCTGCTTTTGAGAAAAGAGCACTCTTCTACTCTACTGTGTTTCATATATGAAAAGAACAGAGAGCTTGTTCAGAACAAAAGAACTGTGCTTCCTACACACACGGCCATATCTAGTTCAATTCTGCTTAGGACACTGACAAGAACAGTATCTCGTCTTCTGTTAAAATACACTGTATATGCTGGGAACATACACCAGTGCTATTTGCCCTGTGTATGACAATGGGAGCACAATAGTGACTCTTGTTTCCAGAAAAAAACTCTTGCTCATAGAACCAGAAACCTCATGTAACTCCACTCCATTTGGACTGGGAAAGAAACACTAGCTCGCCTTACAAGAAACACATTCTGCTTTTGAGTAAAGAGCACTCTTCTACTCTACTGTGTTTCCTGTAGGGCCAGAACAGAAAGCTTGCTCAGAACAAAAGAACTGTGCTTCCTACACACACGGGCCATATCTAGTTGAATTCTCCTTAGGAAACTGACAAGAACAGTATGTCCTCTTCAGTCAAAATACACTGTATATGCTGGGAACAGACACCAGTGCTATTTGCCCTGTGTATGACAATGGGAGAGCAACAGTGACTCTTCTTACCAGAAAACAACTCTTGCTCATACGACCAGAAACTGCATGTGATTCAACTCCATTTAGGACTGGGAAACAAACGCTAGCTCGCCTTACAAGAAACACACTCTGCTTTTGAGAAAAGAGCACTCATCTACTGTACTGTGTTTCCTATAGGGCCAGAACAGTGAGCTTGCTCAGAACAAAAGAACTTTGCTTCCTACACACACGGGCCATATCTGGTTCAACTCTGCTTAGGAAACTTACAAGAACAGTAGCTCCTCTTCAGTCCAATACACTGTACTTGCTGGGAACAGACGCAAGTGCTATTTGAACTGTGTATGGCAATGGGAGCGCAATAGTGACTTTCCTTACCAGAAAACATCTCTTGCTCGTAGGACCAGAAACTGCATGTGATTCAACTCCATTTAGAACTGGGAAACAAACGCTGGCTCGCCTTACAAGAAACACACTCTGCTTTTGAGAAAAGAGCACTCTTCTACTCTACTGTGTTTCCTATAGGGCCAAAACAGAGAGCTTGCTCAGAACAAAATAACTGTGCTTCCTACACACACGGGCTATATCTAGTTCAACTCTGCTTAGGAAACTGACAAGAACAGTAGCTCCTCTTCAGTCCAATACACTGTACTTGCTGGATTCAGACGCCAGTGCTATTTGCAGTGTGTATGGCAATGGGAGCGCAATAGTGACTCTTCTTACCAGAAAAACTCTTGCTCTTAGGACCACAAAGTGCATGTGACTCAACTCCATTTAGGACTGGGAAACAAACGCTAGCTCTGCTCACAAGAAACACACTCTGCTTTTGAGAAAAGAGCACTCTTCTACTCTACTGTGCTTCCTATAGGGCCAGAACAGTGAGCTTGATCAGAACAAGAGAATTGTGCTTCCTACACACACGACCATATCTAGTTCAACTCTGCTTAGGAAACTGACAAGAACAGTAGATCCTCTTCAGTCCAATAGACTGTACATGCTGGGAACAGACGCGAGTGCTATTTGCCCTGTGTACGACAATGGGAGCGCAATAGTGACTCTTCTTACCAGAAAACAGCTCTTGCTCGTTGGCCAAGAAACTGCATGGGATTCAACTCCATTTAGGACTGGGAAACAAACTCTAGCTTGCCTTACAAGATACACACTCTGCTTCTCAGAAAAAAGCACTCTTCTACTCTACTGTGTTTCCTATGTGGTCCGAACAGTGAGCTTGCTCAGAACAAAAGAACTGTGCTTCCTATACACATGGGCCATATCTAATTCAACTCTGCTTAGGAAACTGACAGGAACAGTAGCTCCTCTTCAGTCCAATACAGTGTATTTGCTGGGAACAGACGCGTGAGCTATTTGCCCTGTGTATGGCAATGGGAGCACAATAGTGACTCTTCTTACCAGAAAACAACTCTTGCTCATAGGACCACAAACTGCATGTGACTCAACTCCATTTAGGACAGGGAAACAAACGCTAGCTCACCTTCCAAGAAACACACTCTGCTTTTGTGAAAAGAGCACTCTTCTACTCTACTCTGTTTCCTATGGGGTCCGCACAGTGAGCTTGCTCAGAACAAAAGAACTGTGCTTCCTACACACAGGCCATATCTAATTCAATTCTGCTTAGGAACCTGACAAGAAAAGTATATCGTCTTCAGTTCAATACTTTGTACATGCTGGGAACCGATGCCAGTGCTATTTGCCCTGTGTATGACAATGGGAGCACAATAGTGACTCTTCTTACCAGAAAACAACTCTTGCTCATGGGACCAGAAACTGCATGTGATTCAACTCCATTTAAGACTGGGAAACAAACGCTAGCTCGCCTTACAAAAAACACACTCTGCTTTTCAGAAAAGAGCACTCTTCTACTCTACTGTGTTTCCTATGGTGTCCGAACAGTGAGCTTGCTCAGAACAAAAGAACTGTGCTTCCTACACACACGGGCCACATCTAGTTCAACTCTGCTTAGAAAACTTTCAAGAACAGTAGCTGCTCTTCAGTCCAATACACTGTATTTGCTGGGAACAGGCGCCAGTGCTATTTGCTCTGTGTATGGCAATGGGAGCGCAATAGTGACTCTTCTTACCAGAAAACAACTCTTGCTCGTAGGACCAGAAACTGCATGGGATTCAACTCCATTTCTGACTGGGAAGCAAATACTAGCTCGCCTTTCAAGAAACACAATCTAATTTTGAGAAAAGAGCACTCATCTACTCTACTGTGTTTCCTATGGTGTCTGCACAGTGTGCTTTCTCAGAACAAAAGAACTGTATTTCCTACACACACGGGACATATCTATTTCAACTCCTCTTAGGAAAATGACAAGAACAGTAGCTCCTCTTCAGTCCAATACACTGTACTTGCTGGGAACAGACGCGAGTGCTATTTTCACTATGTATGGCAATGGGGGCGCAATAGTGACTTTCCTTACCAGAAAAAAACTCTTGCTCATAGGACCAGAAACTGCATGTGATTCAACTCCATTTAGGACTGGGAAACAAACGCTAGCTCGCCTTACAAGAAACACACTCTGCTTTTGAGAAAAGAGCACCCTTCTACTCTACTGTGCTTCCTATAGAGCCAGAACAGTGAGCTTGATCAGAACAAGAGAACTGTGCTTCCAACACACACGGCCATATCTAGTTCAATTCTGCTTAGGAAACTGACAAGAACAGTAGATCCTCTTCAGTCCAATAGACTGTACATGCTGGGAACAGACGCGAGTGCTATTTGCCCTGTATATGACAATGGGAGCACAATAGTGACTCTTCTTACCAGAAAACAGCTCTTGCTCGTTGGACAAGAAACTGCATGGGATTCAACTCCATTTAGCACTGGGAAACAAACTCTAGCTCGCCTTACAAGAAACACACTCTGCTTTTGAGAAAAGAGCACTCTTCTACTCTACTGTGTTTCCTATAGGGCCAAAACAGAGAGCTTGCTCAGAACAAAATAACTGTGCTTCCTACACACACGGGCCATATCTAGTTCAACTCTGCTTAGGAAACTGACAAGAACAGTAGCACCTCTTCAGTCCAATACACTGTACTTGCTGGATACAGACGCCAGTGCTATTTGCAGTGTGTATGGCAATGGGAGCGCAATAGTGACTCTTCTTACCAGAAAAACTCTTGCTCTTAGGACCACAAAGTGCATGTGACTCAACTCCATTTAGGACTGGGAAACAAACGCTAGCTCTGCTCACAAGAAACACACTCTGCTTTTGAGAAAAGAGCACTCTTCTACTCTACTGTGCTTCCTATAGGGCCAGAACAGTGAGCTTGATCAGAACAAGAGAACTGTGCTTCCTACACACACGGCCATATCTAGTTCAACTCTGCTTAGGAAACTGACAAGAACAGTAGATCCTCTTCAGTCCAATAGACTGTACATGCTGGGAACAGACGCGAGTGCTATTTGCCCTGTGTACGACAATGGGAGCGCAATAGTGACTCTTCTTACCAGAAAACAGCTCTTCCTCGTTGGCCAAGAAACTGCATGGGATTCAACTCCATTTAGGACTGGGAAACAAACTCTAGCTTGCCTTACAAGATACACACTCTGCTTCTCAGAAAAAAGCACTCTTCTACTCTACTGTGTTTCCTATGTGGTCCGAACAGTGAGCTTGCTCAGAACAAAAGAACTGTGCTTCCTATACACATGGGCCATATCTAATTCAACTCTGCTTAGGAAACTGACAGGAACAGTAGCTCCTCTTCAGTCCAATACAGTGTATTTGCTGGGAACAGACGCGTGAGCTATTTGCCCTGTGTATGGCAATGGGAGCACAATAGTGACTCTTCTTACCAGAAAACAACTCTTGCTCATAGGACCACAAACTGCATGTGACTCAACTCCATTTAGGACAGGGAAACAAACGCTAGCTCACCTTCCAAGAAACACACTCTGCTTTTGTGAAAAGAGCACTCTTCTACTCTACTCTGTTTCCTATGGGGTCCGCACAGTGAGCTTGCTCAGAACAAAAGAACTGTGCTTCCTACACACAGGCCATATCTAATTCAATTCTGCTTAGGAACCTGACAAGAAAAGTATATCGTCTTCAGTTCAATACTTTGTACATGCTGGGAACCGATGCCAGTGCTATTTGCCCTGTGTATGACAATGGGAGCACAATAGTGACTCTTCTTACCAGAAAACAACTCTTGCTCATGGGACCAGAAACTGCATGTCATTCAACTCCATTTAAGACTGGGAAACAAACGCTAGCTCGCCTTACAAAAAACACACTCTGCTTTTCAGAAAAGAGCACTCTTCTACTCTACTGTGTTTCCTATGGTGTCCGAACAGTGAGCTTGCTCAGAACAAAAGAACTGTGCTTCCTACACACACGGGCCACATCTAGTTCAACTCTGCTTAGAAAACTGACAAGAACAGTAGCTGCTCTTCAGTCCAATACACTGTACTTGCTGGGAACAGGCGCCAGTGCTATTTGCTCTGTGTATGGCAATGGGAGCGCAATAGTGACTCTTCTTACCAGAAAACAACTCTTGCTCGTAGGACCAGAAACTGCATGGGATTCAACTCCATTTCTGACTGGGAAGCAAATACTAGCTCCCCTTTCAAGAAACACAATCTAATTTTGAGAAAAGAGCACTCATCTACTCTACTGTGTTTCCTATGGTGTCTGCACAGTGTGCTTTCTCAGAACAAAAGAACTGTATTTCCTACACACACGGGACATATCTATTTCAACTCCTCTTAGGAAAATGACAAGAACAGTAGCTCCTCTTCAGTCCAATACACTGTACTTGCTGGGAACAGACGCGAGTGCTATTTTCACTATGTATGGCAATGGGGGCGCAATAGTGACTTTCCTTACCAGAAAAAAACTCTTGCTCATAGGACCAGAAACTGCATGTGATTCAACTCCATTTAGGACTGGGAAACAAACGCTAGCTCGCCTTACAAGAAACACACTCTGCTTTTGAGAAAAGAGCACCCTTCTACTCTACTGTGCTTCCTATAGAGCCAGAACAGTGAGCTTGATCAGAACAAGAGAACTGTGCTTCCTACACACACGGCCATATCTAGTTCAATTCTGCTTAGGAAACTGACAAGAACAGTAGATCCTCTTCAGTCCAATACACTGTACATGCTGGGAACAGACGCGAGTGCTATTTGCCCTGTGTATGACAATGGGAGCGCAATAGTGACTCTTCTTATCAGAAAACAGCTCTTGCTCGTTGGACAAGAAACTGCATGGGATTCAACTCCATTTAGCACTGGGAAACAAACTCTAGCTTGCCTTACAAGAAGCACACTCTGCTTTTGAGAAAAGAGCACTCTTCTACTCTACTGTGTTTCCTATGGGGTCCGAACAGTGAGCTTGCTCAGAACAAAAGAACTGTGCTTCCTATACACATGGGCCATATCTAATTCAACTCTGCTTAGGAAACTGACAGGAACAGTAGCTCCTCTTCAGTCCAATACAGTGTATTTGCTGGGAACAGACGCGTGTGCTATTTGCCCTGTGTATGGCAATGGGAGCACAATAGAGACTTTCCTTACTAGAAAACAACTCTTGCTGGTAGGACCAAAAACTGCATGTGATTCAACTCCATTTAGGACTGGGAAACAAACGCTAGCTCACCTTACAAGAAATACACTCTGCTTTTGAGAAAAGAGCACTCTTCTACTCTACTGTGTTTCCTATGGGGTCCGAACAGTGAGCTTGCTCAGAACAAAAGAACTGTGCTTCCTACACACGGGCTGTATCTAGTTCAACTCTGCTTAGGAAACTGACAAGAACAGTAGCTCCTCTTCAGTCCAATACACTGTACTTGCTGGAAACAGACACGAGTGCTATTTGCACTGTGTATGGCAAAGGGAGCGCAATAGTGACTTTCCTTACCAGAAAACAACTCTTGCTGGTAGGACCAAAAACTGCATGTGATTCAACTCCATTTTGGACTGGGAAACAAATGCTAGCTCGCCTTACAAGAAACACACTCTGCTTTTGAAAAAGAGCACTCTTCTTCTCCACTGTGTTTCCTATAGGGCCTGAACAGAGAGCTTGCTCACAAGAAAAGAACTGTGCTTCCTACATACACGGCCATATCTAGTTCAATTCTGCTTAGGAAACTGACAAGAACAATAGATCCTTTTCAGTCCAATACACTGTACATGCTGGGAACAGACGCCAGTGCTTTTTGTACTGTGTATGGCAATGGGAGCCCAATAGTGACTCTTCTTACGAGAAAACTACTCTTGCTCGTAGGACCAAAAACTGCATGTGACTCAACTCCATTTAGGACTGGGAAACAAACGCTAGCTAGCCTTACAAGAAACACACTCTGCTTTTGAGAAAAGAGCACTCTTCTACTCTACTGTGTTTCCTATAGGGCCAGAACAGTGAGCTTGCTCAGAACAAAAGAACTGAGCTTCCTACACACACGGGCCATATCTAGTTCAATTCTTCTTAGGAAACTGACAAGAACAGTGGAACCTCTTCAGTCCAATACACTGTACATGCTGGGAACAGACGCCAGTGCTATTTGCCCTGTGTGGCAATGGGAGCACAATAGTGACTTTCCTTACCAGAAATAAACTCTTGCTCGTAGGACCAGAACCTGCATGTGATTCAACTCCATTTAGGACTGGGAAACAAACGCTAGCTTGCCGTACAAGAAACACACTCTGCTTTTGAGAACAGAGCACTCTTCTACTCTACTGTGATTCCTATAGGGTCCGAACAGTGAGCTTGCTCTGAACAAAAGAACTGTGCTAACTGCACACACGGCCATATCTAGTTCAATTCTGCTTAGGAACCTGACAAGAACAGTAGATCCTCTTCAGTCCAATACACCGTACTTCCTGGGAACAGACGCCAGTGCTATTTGTCCCGTGTATGTCAATGGCAGCGCAATAGTGACTATTCTTACCATAAAAGAACTCTTGCTCGTAGGATTAGAAATTGCATGTGATTCAACTCAATTTAGGACTGGGAAACAAACGCTAGCTCGCCTTTCAAGAAACACACTCTGCTTTTGAGAAAAGAGCACTCTTCTACTCTACTGTGTTTTCTAGAGCGCCAGAACAGAGAGATTGCTCAGAACAAAAGAACTGTGCTTCCTACATACAGGGCCATATCTAGTTCAATTCTGCTTAGGAAACTGACAAGAAAATAGATCCTTTTCAGTCCAATACACTGTACATGCTGGGAACAGACGCGAGCGCTATTTGCGCTGTGTATGTCAATGGGAGCGCAATAGTGACTCTTCTTACCAGAAAACAACTCTTGCTCGTAGGACCAGAAACTGCATGTGATTCAACTCCATATAGGACTGGGAAAAAAACGCTGGCTGGCCTTACAGAAACACACTCTGCTTTTGAGAAAAGAGCACTCTTCTACTCTACTGTGTTTCCTATGGAGTCCGAACAGTGAGCTTTATCAGAACAAGAGAACTGTGCTTCCTACATACACGGGCCATATCTAGTTCAACTCTGCTTAGGAAACTGACAAGAACAGTAGCTCCTCTTCAGTCCAATACACTGTACTTGCTGGATACAGACGCCAGTGCTATTTGCAGTGTGTATGGCAATGGGAGCGCAATAGTGACTCTTCTTACCAGAAAAACTCTTGCTCTTAGGACCACAAAGTGCATGTGACTCAACTCCATTTAGGACTGGGAAACAAACGCTAGCTCTGCTCACAAGAAACACACTCTGCTTTTGAGAAAAGAGCACTCTTCTACTCTACTGTGTTTCCTATAGGGCCAGAACAATAAGCTTGCACAGAACAAAAGAAGTGTGCTTCCTACACACACGGCCATATCTAGTTCAATTCAGCTTAGGAAACTGACAAGAACAGTATACCCTCTTCAGTCAAATACACTGCACATGCTGGGAACAGACGTGAGTGCTATTTATACTGAGTATGGCAATGGGAGCGCAAAAGTGACACTTCTTACAAGAAAAAAACTCTTGCTCATTGGACCAGAAACTGCACGGGATTCAATTCTATTTCTGACTGGGAAACAAACACTAGCTCGCCTTTCAATAAACACACTCTGCTTTTGAGAAAATAGCACTCTTCTACTCTACTGTGTTTCCTATGGGGTCCAAACAGTGAGCTTGCTCAGAACAAAAGAACTGTGCTTTCTACACACATGGCCATATCTAGTTCAATTCTGCTTAGGAACCTGACAAGAACAGTAGCTCCTCTTCATTCCAATACAATGTACTTGCTGGGAACCAATGCCAGTGCTATTTGCCCTGTGTATGACAATGGGAGCGCAATAGTGTTCTTCTTACCAGAAAACAAATCTTGCTCGTAGGACCAGAAAGTGCATGTGATTCAACTCCATTTAGGACTGGGAAACAAACGCTAGCTCGCCTAACAAGAAACACACTCTGCTTTTGAGAAAAGAGCACTCTCCTACTCTACTGTGTTTCCTATGGGGTCCGAACAGTGAGCTTGCTCAGAAAAAAAGAACTGTGCTTCCTACACACACGTGCCATATCTAGTTCAACTCTGCTTAGGAAACTGACAAGAACAGTAGCTCCTCTTCAGTCCAATACACTGTACTTGCTGGAAACAGACGCGAGTGCTATTTGCACTGTGTATGGCAAAGGGAGCGCAATAGTGACTTTCCTTACTAGAAAACAACTCTTGCTGGTAGGACCAAAAACTGCATGTGATTCAACTCCATTTAGGACTGGGAATCAAACGCTAGCTCGCCTTACAAGAAACACACTCTGCTTTTGAGAAAAGAGCACTCTTCTACTCTACTGTGTTTCCTATGGGGTCCGAACAGTGAGCTTGCTCAGAACAAAAGAACTGTGCTTCCTACACATACGGGCTGTATCTAGTTCAACTCTGATTAGGAAACTGACAAGAACAGTAGCTCCTCTTCAGACTAATACACTGTACTTGCTGGAAACAGACGCGAGTGCTATTTGCACTGTGTATGGCAAAGGGAGCGCAATAGTGACTTTCCTTACCAGAAAACAACTCTTGCTGGTAGGACCAAAAACTGCATGTGATTCAACTCCATTTAGGACTGGGAAACAAACGCTAGCTCGCCTTACAAGAAAAACACTCTGCTTTTGAAAAAGAGCACTCTTCTACTCTACTGTGTTTCCTATAGGGCCTGAACAGAGAGCTTGCTCAGAACAAAAGAACTGAACTTCCTACATACACGGCCATATCTAGTTCAATTCTGCTTAGGAAACTGACAAGAACAATAGATCCTTTTCAGTCCAATACACTGTACATGCTGGGAACAGACGCGAGTGCTATTTGCCCTGTGTATGACAAAGGGAGCGCAATAGTGACTCTTAGTACCAGAAAACAAATCTTGCTCGTAGGACCAGAAACTGCATGTGATTCAACTCCATTTAGGACTGGGAAACAAACGCTAGCTCGCCTTACAAGAAACAAACTCTGCTTTTCAGAAAAGAGCACTCTCCTACTCTACTGTGTTTCCTATGGGATCCGAACAGTGAGCTTGCTCAGAACAAAAGAACTGTGCTTCCTACACACGTGCCATATCTAGTTCAACCCTGCTTAGGAAACTGACAAGAACAGTAGCTCCTCTTCAGTCCAATACACTGTACTTGCTGGGAACAGACGCGAGTGCTATTTGCACTGTGTATGGCAAAGGGAGCGCAATAGTGACTTTCCTTACCAGAAAACAACTCTTGCTGGTAGGACCAACAACTGCATGTGATTCAACTCCATTTAGGACTGGGAAACAAACGCTAGCTCGCCTTAAAAGAAACACACTCTGCTTTTGAGAAAAGAGCACTCTTCTACTCTACTGTGTTTCCTCTAGGGCCAGAACAGAGAGCTTGCTCAGAACAAAAGAACTGTGCTTCCTACATACATGGCCATATCTAGTTCAATTCTACTTAGGAAACTGACAAGAACAATAGATCCTTTTCAGTCCAATACACTGTACATGCTGGGAACAGACGCGAGCGCTATTTGCCCTGTGTATGACAATGGGAGCGCAATAGTGACTTTCCTTACCAGAAAACAACTCTTGCTGGTAGGACCAAAAACTGCATGTGATTCAACTCCATTTAGGACTGGGAAACAAACGCTAGCTCGACTTACAAGAAAAACACTCTGCTTTTGAAAAAGAGCACTCTTCTACTCTACTGTGTTTCCTATAGGGCCTGAACAGAGAGCTTGCTCAGAACAAAAGAACTGTACTTCCTACATACACGGCCATATCTAGTTCAATTCTGCTTAGGAAACTGACAAGAACAATAGATCCTTTTCAGTCCAATACACTGTACATGCTGGGAACAGACGCGAGTGCTATTTGCCCTGTGTATGACAATGGGAGCGCAATAGTGACTCTTAGTATCAGAAAACAACTCTTGCTGGTAGGACCAAAAACTGCATGTGATTCAACTCCATTTAGGACTGGGAAACAAACGCTAGCTCGACTTACAAGAAAAACACTCTGCTTTTGAAAAAGAGCACTCTTCTACTCTACTGTGTTTCCTATAGGGCCTGAACAGAGAGCTTGCTCAGAACAAAAGAACTGTACTTCCTACATACACGGCCATATCTAGTTCAATTCTGCTTAGGAAACTGACAAGAACAATAGATCCTTTTCAGTCCAATACACTGTACATGCTGGGAACAGACGCGAGTGCTATTTGCCCTGTGTATGACAATGGGAGCGCAATAGTGACTCTTAGTATCAGAAAACAACTCTTGCTGGTAGGACCAAAAACTGCATGTGATTCAACTCCATTTAGGACTGGGAAACAAACGCTGGCTGGCCTTACAAGAAACACACTCTGCTTTTGAGAAAAGAGCACTCTTCTACTCTACTGTGTTTCCTATGGATTCCGAACAGTGAGCTTTATCAGAACAAGAGAACTGTGCTTCCTACATACACGGGCCATATCTAGTTCAACTCTGCTTAGAAAACTGACAAGAACAGTAGCTCCTCTTCAGTCCAATACACTGTACTTGCTGGGAACAGATGCGAGTGCTATTTGCACTGTGTATGGCAATGAGAGCACAATAGTGACATTCCTTACCAGAAAACAACTCTTGCTCATAGGAAAAAAAACTGCATTTGATTCAACTCCATTTAGAACTGGGAAATAAATGCTAGCTCGCCTTACAAGAAACACACTCTGCTTTTGAGAAAAGAGCACTCTTCTACTCTACTGTGTTTCCTATAGGGCCAGAACAGTAAGCTTGCACAGAACAAAAGAAGTGTGCCTCCTACACACACGGCCATATCTAGTTCAATTCAGCTTAGGAAACTGACAAGAACAGTATACCCTCTTCAGTCAAATAAACTGCACATGCTGGGAACAGACGCGAGTGCTATTTACAATGAGTATGGCAATGGGAGCGCAATAGTGACTCTTGTTACAAGAAAAAAACTCATGCTCGTTGGACCAGAAACTGCATGGGATTCAATTCCATTTCTGACTGTGAAACAAACACTAGCTCGCCTTTCAATAAACACACTCTGCTTTTGAGAAAATAGCACTCTTCTACTCTACTGTGTTTCCTATGGGGTCCAAACAGTGAGCTTGCTCAGAACAAAAGAACTGTGCTTTCTACACACATGGCTATATCTAGTTCAATTCTGCTTAGGAACCTGACAAGAACAGTAGATCCTGTTCTGTCCAATACACTGTACGTGCTGGGAACAGATGCCAGTGCTATTTGCCCTGTGTATGACAATGGGAGCGCAATAGTGACTCTTCTTACCAGAAAACAACTCTTGCTCGTAGAACCAGAAACTGCATGTGATTCAACTCCATTTAGGACTGGGAAACAAACGCTAGCTCGTCTTACAAAGAACACACTCTGATTTTGAGAAAAGAGCACTCTTCTACTCTACTGTGTTTCCTATGGGGATCGAAGAGTGAGCTTGCTCAGAACAAAAAATCTGTGCTTCCTACACAAGCGCCATATCTAGTTCAACTCTGCTTAGGACACTGACAAGAACAGTAGCTCCTCTTCAGTCCAATACACTGTACTTGCTGGGAACAGACGTGTGTGCTATTTGCACTTTGTATGGCAATGGGATGGCAATAGTGACTCTTCTTACCAGAAAACAACTCTTGCTCGTAGGACCGCAAACTGCATGTGACTCAAATCCATTTAGCACTGGGAAACAAACACTAGCTTGTCTTACAAGGAACACACTCTGCTTTTGAGAAAAGAGCACTTTCTACTCTACTGGGTTTCGTATAGGGCCAGAACAGTAAGCTTGCTCAGAACAAAAGAACTGTGCTTCCTACACACACGGGCCATATATAGTTCAATTCTGCTTAGGAAACTGACAAGAACAGTAGCTCCTCTTCAGTCCAATACACTGTACTTGCTGGGAACAGACGCGAGTGCTATTTGCACTGTGTATGGCAATGGGAGCACAATAGTGACTCTTCTTACCAGAAAAGAACTCTTGCTCGTAGGACCGCAAACTGCATGTGATTCAACTCCATTTAGGACTGGGAAACAAACGCTAGCTCGCCTTACAAGAAACACACTCTGCTTTTGAGAAAAGAGCACTCTTCTACTCTACTGTGTTTCATATATGAAAAGAACAGAGAGCTTGTTCAGAACAAAAGAACTGTGCTTCCTACACACACGGCCATATCTAGTTCAATTCTGCTTAGGACACTGACAAGAACAGTATCTCGTCTTCTGTTAAAATACACTGTATATGCTGGGAACATACACCAGTGCTATTTGCCCTGTGTATGACAATGGGAGCACAATAGTGACTCTTGTTTCCAGAAAAAAACTCTTGCTCATAGAACCAGAAACCTCATGTAACTCCACTCCATTTGGACTGGGAAAGAAACACTAGCTCGCCTTACAAGAAACACATTCTGCTTTGAGTAAAGAGCACTCTTCTACTCTACTGTGTTTCCTGTAGGGCCAGAACAGAAAGCTTGCTCAGAACAAAAGAACTGTGCTTCCTACACACACGGGCCATATCTAGTTGAATTCTCCTTAGGAAACTGACAAGAACAGTATGTCCTCTTCAGGCAAAATACACTGTATATGCTGGGAACAGACACCAGTGCTATTTGCCCTGTGTATGACAATGGGAGAGCAACAGTGACTCTTCTTACCAGAAAACAACTCTTGCTCATACGACCAGAAACTGCATGTGATTCAACTCCATTTAGGACTGGGAAACAAATGCTAGCTCGCCTTACAAGAAACACACTCTGCTTTTGAGAAAAGAGCACTCATCTACTGTACTGTGTTTCCTATAGGGCCAGAACAGTGAGCTTGCTCAGAACAAAAGAACTTTGCTTCCTACACACACGGGCCATATCTGGTTCAACTCTGCTTAGGAAACTTACAAGAACAGTAGCTCCTCTTCAGTCCAATACACTGTACTTGCTGGGAACAGACGCAAGTGCTATTTGAACTGTGTATGGCAATGGGAGCGCAATAGTGACTTTCCTTACCAGAAAACATCTCTTGCTCGTAGGACCAGAAACTGCATGTGATTCAACTCCATTTAGAACTGGGAAACAAACGCTGGCTCGCCTTACAAGAAACACACTCTGCTTTTGAGAAAAGAGCACTCTTCTACTCTACTGTGCTTCCTATAGGGCCAGAACAGTGAGCTTGATCAGAACAAGAGAACTGTGCTTTCTACACACATGGCCATATCTAGTTCAATTCTGCTTAGGAACCTGACAAGAACAGTATCTCCTCTTCATTCCAATACACTGTACTTGCTGGGAACCAATGCCAGTGCTATTTGCCCTGTGTATGACAATGGGAGCGCAATAGTGTCTCTTCTTACCAGAAAACAAATCTTGCTCGTAGGACCAGAAAGTGCATGTGATTCAACTCCATTTAGGACTGGGAAACAAACGCTAGCTCGCCTAACAAGAAACACACTCTGCTTTTGAGAAAAGAGCACTCTCCTACTCTACTGTGTTTCCTATGGGGTCCGAACAGTGAGCTTGCTCAGAAAAAAAGAACTGTGCTTCCTACACACACGTGCCATATCTAGTTCAACTCTGCTTAGGAAACTGACAAGAACAGTAGCTCCTCTTCAGTCCAATACACTGTACTTGCTGGAAACAGACGCGAGTGCTATTTGCACTGTGTATGGCAAAGGGAGCGCAATAGTGACTTTCCTTACTAGAAAACAACTCTTGCTGGTAGGACCAAAAACTGCATGTGATTCAACTCCATTTAGGACTGGGAATCAAACGCTAGCTCGCCTTACAGGAAACACACTCTGCTTTTGAGAAAAGAGCACTCTTCTACTCTACTGGGTTTCCTATGGGGTCCGAACAGTGAGCTTGCTCAGAACAAAAGAACTGTGCTTCCTACACATACGGGCTGTATCTAGTTCAACTCTGATTAGGAAACTGACAAGAACAGTAGCTCCTCTTCAGACTAATACACTGTACTTGCTGGAAACAGACGCGAGTGCTATTTGCACTGTGTATGGCAAAGGGAGCGCAATAGTGACTTTCCTTACCAGAAAACAACTCTTGCTGGTAGGACCAAAAACTGCATGTGATTCAACTCCATTTAGGACTGGGAAACAAACGCTAGCTCGCCTTACAAGAAAAACACTCTGCTTTTGAAAAAGAGCACTCTTCTACTCTAATGTGTTTCCTATAGGGCCTGAACAGAGAGCTTGCTCAGAACAAAAGAACTGAAATTCCTACATACACGGCCATATCTAGTTCAATTCTGCTTAGGAAACTGACAAGAACAATAGATCCTTTTCAGTCAAATACACTGTACATGCTGGGAACAGACGCGAGTGCTATTTGCCCTGTGTATGACAATGGGAGCGCAATAGTGACTCTTAGTACCAGAAAACAAATCTTGCTCGTAGGACCAGAAACTGCATGTGATTCAACTCCATTTAGGACTGGGAAACAAACGCTAGCTCGCCTTACAAGAAACAAACTCTGCTTTTGAGAAAAGAGCACTCTCCTACTCTACTGTGTTTCCTATGGGGTCCGAACAGTGAGCTTGCTCAGAACAAAAGAACTGTGCTTCCTACACACGTGCCATATCTAGTTCAACCCTGCTTAGGAAACTGACAAGAACAGTAGCTCCTCTTCAGTCCAATACACTGTACTTGCTGGGAACAGACGCGAGTGCTATTTGCACTGTGTATGGCAAAGGGAGCGCAATAGTGACTTTCCTTACCAGAAAACAACTCTTGCTGGTAGGACCAACAACTGCATGTGATTCAACTCCATTTAGGACTGGGAAACAAACGCTAGCTCGCCTTAAAAGAAACACACTCTGCTTTTGAGAAAAGAGCACTCTTCTACTCTACTGTGTTTCCTCTAGTGCCAGAACAGAGAGCTTGCTCAGAACAAACGAACTGTGCTTCCTACATACACGGCCATATCTAGTTCAATTCTACTTAGGAAACTGACAAGAACAGTAGATCCTTTTCAGTCCAATACACTGTACATGCTGGGAACAGACGCGAGCGCTATTTGCCCTGTGTATGACAATGGGAGCGCAATAGTGACTCTTCTTACCAGAAAACAACTCTTGCTCGTAGGACCAGAAACTGCATGTGATTCAACTCCATAAAGGACTGGGAAAAAAACGCTGGCTGGCCTTACAAGAAACACACTCTGCTTTTGAGAAAAGAGCACTCTTCTACTCTACTGTGTTGCCTATGGATTCCGAACAGTGAGCTTTATCAGAACAAGAGAACTGTGCTTCCTACATACACGGGCCATATCTAGTTCAACTCTGCTTAGAAAACTGACAAGAACAGTAGCTCCTCTTCAGTCCAATACACTGTACTTGCTGGGAACAGACGCGAGTGCTATTTGCACTGTGTATGGCAATGAGAGCACAATAGTGACATTCCTTACCAGAAAACAACTCTTGCTCATAGGAAAAAAAACTGCATTTGATTCACCTCCATTTAGAACTGGGAAATAAATGCTAGCTCGCCTTACAAGAAACACACTCTGCTTTTGAGAAAAGAGCACTCTTCTACTCTACTGTGTTTCCTATAGGGCCAGAACAGTAAGCTTGCACAGAACAAAAGAAGTGTGCCTCCTACACACACGGCCATATCTAGTTCAATTCAGCTTAGGAAACTGACAAGAACAGTATACCCTCTTCAGTCAAATACACTGCACATGCTGGGAACAGACGCGAGTGCTATTTACAATGAGTATGGCAATGGGAGCGCAATAGTGACTCTTGTTACAAGAAAAAAACTCATGCTCGTTGGACCAGAAACTGCATGGGATTCAATTCCATTTCTGACTGGGAAACAAACACTAGCTCGCCTTTCAATAAACACACTCTGCTTTTGAGAAAATAGCACTCTTCTACTCTACTGTGTTTCCTATGGGGTCCAAACAGTGAGCTTGCTCAGAACAAAAGAACTGTGCTTTCTACACACATGGCTATATCTAGTTCAATTCTGCTTAGGAACCTGACAAGAACAGTAGCTCCTCTTCATTCCAATACACTGTACTTGCTGGGAACCAATGCCAGTGCTATTTGCCCTGTGTATGACAATGGGAGCGCAATAGTGTCTCTTCTTACCAGAAAACAAATCTTGCTCGTAGGATCAGAAAGTGCATGTGATTCAACTCCATTTAGGACTGGGAAACAAACGCTAGCTCGCCTTACAAGAAACACACTCTGCTTTTGAGAAAAGAGCACTCTCCTACTCTACTGTGTTTCCTATGGGGTCCGAACAGTGAGCTTGCTCAGAAAAAAAGAACTGTGCTTCCTACACACACGTGCCATATCTAGTTCAACTCTGCTTTGGAAACTGACAAGAACAGTAGCTCCTCTTCAGTCCAATACACTGTACTTGCTGGAAACAGACGCGAGTGCTATTTGCACTATGTATGGCAAAGGGAGCGCAATAGTGACTTTCCTTACTAGAAAACAACTCTTGCTGGTAGGACCAAAAACTGCATGTGATTCAACTCCATTTAGGACTGGGAAACAAACGCTAGCTCACCTTACAAGAAACACACTCTGCTTTTGAGAAAAGAGCACTCTTCTACTCTACTGTGTTTCCTATGGGGTCCGAAGAGTGAGCTTGCTCAGAACAAAAGAACTGTGCTTCCTACACACGGGCCATATCTAGTTCAACTCTGCTTAGGAAACTGACAAGGACAGTAGCTCCACTTCAGTCAAATACACTGTACTTGCTGGGAACAGACACGAGTGCTATTTGCACTGTGTATGGCAATGGGAGCGCAATAGTGACTTTCCTTAAGAGAAAACAACTCTTGCTTGTAGGACCAGAAACTGCATGTGATTCAACTCCATTTAGGACTGGGGAACAAACGCTATCTCGCCTTACAAGAAACACACTCTGCTTTTGAGAAAAAAGCACTCTTCTACTCTACTGTGTTTCCTTTAGGCCCAGAACAGTGAGCTTGCTCAGAACAAAAGAACTGTGCTTCCTACACACCCGGGCCATATCTAGTTCAACTCTGCTTAGGAAACTGACAAGTAGCTCCTCTTCAGTCCAATACACTGTACTTCTGGGAACAGACGTGAGTGCTATTTGCACTGTGTGTGGCAATGGGAGCGCAGTAGTGACTTTCCTTAACAGAAAACATCTCTTGCTCGTAGGACCAGAAACTGCATATGATTCAACTCCATTTAGGACTGGGAAACAAACGCTAGCTCGTCTTAACAGAAACACACTCTGCTTTTGAGAAAAGAGCACTCTACTACTTTCTGTGTTTCATATATGAAAAGAACAGTGAGCTTGCTCAGAACAAAAGAACTGTGCTTCCTACACACATGGCCTTATCTAGTTCAATTCTGCTTAGGAAACTGACAAGAACAGTAGATCCTCTTCTGTCCAATACACTGTACGTGCTGGGAACAGATGCCAGTGCTATTTGCCCTGTGTATGACAATGGGAGCGCAATAGTGACTCTTCTTACCAGAAAACAACTCTTGCTCGTAGGACCAGAAACTGCATGTGATTGAACTCCATTTAGGACTGGAAAACAAACGCTAGCTCGCCTTACAAGGAACACACTCTGCTTTTGAGAAAAGAGCACTCTTCTACTCTACTGTGTTTCCTATGGGGATCGAACAGTGAGCTTGCTCAGAACAAAAAATCTGTGCTTCCTACACAAGCGCCATATCTAGTTCAACTCTGCTTAGGACACTGACAAGAACAGTAGCTCCTCTTCAGTCCAATACACTGTACTTGCTGGGAACAGACGTGTGTGCTATTTGCACTTTGTATGGCAATGGGATGGCAATAGTGACTCTTCTTACAAGAAAACAACTCTTGCTCGTAGGACCGCAAACTGCATGTGACTCAAATCCATTTAGCACTGGGAAACAAACGCTAGCTTGTCTTACAAAGAACACACTCTGCTTTTGAGAAAAGAGCACTTTCTACTCTACTGGGTTTCCTATAGGGCCAGAACAGTAAGCTTGCTCAGAACAAAAGAACTGTGCTTCCTACACACACGGGCCATATATAGTTCAATTCTGCTTAGGAAACTGACAAGAACAGTAGCTCCTCTTCAGTCCAATACACTGTACTTGCTGGGAACAGACGCGAGTGCTATTTGCACTGTGTATGGCAATGGGAGCACAATAGTGACTCTTCTTACCAGAAAAGAACTCTTGCTCATAGGACCGCAAACTGCATGTGATTCAACTCCATTTAGGACTGGGAAACAAACGCTAGCTCGCCTTACAAGAAACACACTCTGCTTTTGAGAAAAGAGCACTCTTCTACTCTACTGTGTTTCATATATGAAAAGAACAGAGAGCTTGTTCAGAACAAAAGAACTGTGCTTCCTACACACACGGCCATATCTAGTTCAATTCTGCTTAGGACACTGACAAGAACAGTATCTCGTCTTCTGTTAAAATGCACTGTATATGCTGGGAACATACACCAGTGCTATTTGCCCTGTGTATGACAATGGGAGCACAATAGTGACTCTTGTTTCCAGAAAAAAACTCTTGCTCATAGAACCAGAAACCTCATGTAACTCCACTCCATTTGAACTGGGAAAGAAACACTAGCTCGCCTTACAAGAAACACATTCTGCTTTTGAGTAAAGAGCACTCTTCTACTCTACTGTGTTTCCTGTAGGGCCAGAACAGAAAGCTTGCTCAGAACAAAAGAACTGTGCTTCCTACACACACGGGCCATATCTAGTTGAATTCTCCTTAGGAAACTGACAAGAACAGTATGTCCTCTTCAGTCAAAATACACTGTATATGCTGGGAACAGACACCAGTGCTATTTGCCCTGTGTATGACAATGGGAGAGCAACAGTGACTCTTCTTACCAGAAAACAACTCTTGCTCATACGACCAGAAACTGCATGTGATTCAACTCCATTTAGGACTGGGAAACAAACGCTAGCTCGCCTTACAAGAAACACACTCTGCTTTTGAGAAAAGAGCACTCATCTACTGTACTGTGTTTCCTATAGGGCCAGAACAGTGAGCTTGCTCAGAACAAAAGAACTTTGCTTCCTACACACACGGGCCATATCTGGTTCAACTCTGCTTAGGAAACTTACAAGAACAGTAGCTCCTCTTCAGTCCAATACACTGTACTTGCTGGGAACAGACGCAAGTGCTATTTGAACTGTGTATGGCAATGGGAGCGCAATAGTGACTTTCCTTACCAGAAAACATCTCTTGCTCGTAGGACCAGAAACTGCATGTGATTCAACTCCATTTAGAACTGGGAAACAAACGCTGGCTCGCCTTACAAGAAACACACTCTGCTTTTGAGAAAAGAGCACTCTTCTACTCTACTGTGTTTCCTATAGGGCCAAAACAGAGAGCTTGCTCAGAACAAAATAACTGTGCTTCCTACACACACGGGCTATATCTAGTTCAACTCTGCTTAGGAAACTGACAAGAACAGTAGCTCCTCTTCAGTCCAATACACTGTACTTGCTGGATACAGACGCCAGTGCTATTTGCAGTGTGTATGGCAATGGGAGCGCAATAGTGACTCTTCTTACCAGAAAAACTCTTGCTCTTAGGACCACAAAGTGCATGTGACTCAACTCCATTTAGGACTGGGAAACAAACGCTAGCTCTGCTCACAAGAAACACACTCTGCTTTTGAGAAAAGAGCACTCTTCTACTCTACTGTGCTTTCTATAGGGCCAGAACAGTGAGCTTGATCAGAACAAGAGAACTGTGCTTCCTACACACACGACCATATCTAGTTCAACTCTGCTTAGGAAACTGACAAGAACAGTAGATCCTCTTCAGTCCAATAGACTGTACATGCTGGGAACAGACGCGAGTGCTATTTGCCCTGTGTACGACAATGGGAGCGCAATAGTGACTCTTCTTACCAGAAAACAGCTCTTGCTCGTTGGCCAAGAAACTGCATGGGATTCAACTCCATTTAGGACTGGGAAACAAACTCTAGCTTGCCTTACAAGATACACACTCTGCTTCTCAGAAAAAAGCACTCTTCTACTCTACTGTGTTTCCTATGTGGTCCGAACAGTGAGCTTGCTCAGAACAAAAGAACTGTGCTTCCTATACACATGGGCCATATCTAATTCAACTCTGCTTAGGAAACTGACAGGAACAGTAGCTCCTCTTCAGTCCAATACAGTGTATTTGCTGGGAACAGACGCGTGAGCTATTTGCCCTGTGTATGGCAATGGGAGCACAATAGTGACTCTTCTTACCAGAAAACAACTCTTGCTCATAGGACCACAAACTGCATGTGACTCAACTCCATTTAGGACAGGGAAACAAACGCTAGCTCACCTTCCAAGAAACACACTCTGCTTTTGTGAAAAGAGCACTCTTCTACTCTACTCTGTTTCCTATGGGGTTCGCACAGTGAGCTTGCTCAGAACAAAAGAACTGTGCTTCCTACACACAGGCCATATCTAATTCAATTCTGCTTAGGAACCTGACAAGAAAAGTATATCGTCTTCAGTTCAATACTTTGTACATGCTGGGAACCGATGCCAGTGCTATTTGCCCTGTGTATGACAATGGGAGCACAATAGTGACTCTTCTTACCAGAAAACAACTCTTGCTCATGGGACCAGAAACTGCATGTGATTCAACTCCATTTAAGACTGGGAAACAAACGCTAGCTCGCCTTACAAAAAACACACTCTGCTTTTCAGAAAAGAGCACTCTTCTACTCTACTGTGTTTCCTATGGTGTCCGAACAGTGAGCTTGCTCAGAACAAAAGAACTGTGCTTCCTACACACACGGGCCACATCTAGTTCAACTCTGCTTAGAAAACTTTCAAGAACAGTAGCTGCTCTTCAGTCCAATACACTGTACTTGCTGGGAACAGGCGCCAGTGCTATTTGCTCTGTGTATGGCAATGGGAGCGCAATAGTGACTCTTCTTACCAGAAAACAACTCTTGCTCGTAGGACCAGAAACTGCATGGGATTCAACTCCATTTCTGACTGGGAAGCAAATACTAGCTCGCCTTTCAAGAAACACAATCTAATTTTGAGAAAAGAGCACTCATCTACTCTACTGTGTTTCCTATGGTGTCTGCACAGTGTGCTTTCTCAGAACAAAAGAACTGTATTTCCTACACACACGGGACATATCTATTTCAACTCCTCTTAGGAAAATGACAAGAACAGTAGCTCCTCTTCAGTCCAATACACTGTACTTGCTGGGAACAGACGCGAGTGCTATTTTCACTATGTATGGCAATGGGGGCACAATAGTGACTTTCCTTACCAGAAAAAAACTCTTGCTCATAGGACCAGAAACTGCATGTGATTCAACTCCATTTAGGACTGGGAAACAAACGCTAGCTCGCCTTACAAGAAACACACTCTGCTTTTGAGAAAAGAGCACCCTTCTACTCTACTGTGCTTCCTATAGAGCCAGAACAGTGAGCTTGATCAGAACAAGAGAACTGTGCTTCCTACACACACGGCCATATCTAGTTCAATTCTGCTTAGGAAACTGACAAGAACAGTAGATCCTCTTCAGTCCAATAGACTGTACATGCTGGGAACAGACGCGAGTGCTATTTGCCCTGTATATGACAATGGGAGCACAATAGTGACTCTTCTTACCAGAAAACAGCTCTTGCTCGTTGGACAAGAAACTGCATGGGATTCAACTCCATTTAGCACTGGGAAACAAACTCTAGCTCGCCTTACAAGAAACACACTCTGCTTTTGAGAAAAGAGCACTCTTCTACTCTACTGTGTTTCCTATAGGGCCAAAACAGAGAGCTTGCTCAGAACAAAATAACTGTGCTTCCTACACACACGGGCCATATCTAGTTCAACTCTGCTTAGGAAACTGACAAGAACAGTAGCTCCTCTTCAGTCCAATACACTGTACTTGCTGGATACAGACGCCAGTGCTATTTGCAGTGTGTATGGCAATGGGAGCGCAATAGTGACTCTTCTTACCAGAAAAACTCTTGCTCTTAGGACCACAAAGTGCATGTGACTCAACTCCATTTAGGACTGGGAAACAAACGCTAGCTCTGCTCACAAGAAACACACTCTGCTTTTGAGAAAAGAGCACTCTTCTACTCTACTGTGCTTCCTATAGGGCCAGAACAGTGAGCTTGATCAGAACAAGAGAACTGTGCTTCCTACACACACGGCCATATCTAGTTCAACTCTGCTTAGGAAACTGACAAGAACAGTAGATCCTCTTCAGTCCAATAGACTGTACATGCTGGGAACAGACGCGAGTGCTATTTGCCCTGTGTACGACAATGGGAGCGCAATAGTGACTCTTCTTACCAGAAAACAGCTCTTGCTCGTTGGCCAAGAAACTGCATGGGATTCAACTCCATTTAGGACTGGGAAACAAACTCTAGCTTGCCTTACAAGATACACACTCTGCTTCTCAGAAAAAAGCACTCTTCTACTCTACTGTGTTTCCTATGTGGTCCGAACAGTGAGCTTGCTCAGAACAAAAGAACTGTGCTTCCTATACACATGGGCCATATCTAATTCAACTCTGCTTAGGAAACTGACAGGAACAGTAGCTCCTCTTCAGTCCAATACAGTGTATTTGCTGGGAACAGACGCGTGAGCTATTTGCCCTGTGTATGGCAATGGGAGCACAATAGTGACTCTTCTTACCAGAAAACAACTCTTGCTCATAGGACCACAAACTGCATGTGACTCAACTCCATTTAGGACAGGGAAACAAACGCTAGCTCACCTTCCAAGAAACACACTCTGCTTTTGTGAAAAGAGCACTCTTCTACTCTACTCTGTTTCCTATGGGGTCCGCACAGTGAGCTTGCTCAGAACAAAAGAACTGTGCTTCCTACACACAGGCCATATCTAATTCAATTCTGCTTAGGAACCTGACAAGAAAAGTATATCGTCTTCAGTTCAATACTTTGTACATGCTGGGAACCGATGCCAGTGCTATTTGCCCTGTGTATGACAATGGGAGCACAATAGTGACTCTTCTTACCAGAAAACAACTCTTGCTCCTAGGACCAGAAACTGCATGTGATTCAACTCCATTTAAGACTGGGAAACAAACGCTAGCTCGCCTTACAAAAAACACACTCTGCTTTTCAGAAAAGAGCACTCTTCTACTCTACTGTGTTTCCTATGGTGTCCGAACAGTGAGCTTGCTCAGAACAAAAGAACTGTGCTTCCTACACACACGGGCCACATCTAGTTCAACTCTGCTTAGAAAACTGACAAGAACAGTAGCTGCTCTTCAGTCCAATACACTGTACTTGCTGGGAACAGGCGCCAGTGCTATTTGCTCTGTGTATGGCAATGGGAGCGCAATAGTGACTCTTCTTACCAGAAAACAACTCTTGCTCGTAGCACCAGAAACTGCATGGGATTCAACTCCATTTCTGACTGGGAAGTAAATACTAGCTCGCCTTTCAAGAAGCACAATCTAATTTTGAGAAAAGAGCACTCATCTACTCTACTGTGTTTCCTATGGTGTCTGCACAGTGTGCTTTCTCAGAACAAAAGAACTGTATTTCCTACACACACGGGACATATCTATTTCAACTCCTCTTAGGAAAATGACAAGAACAGTAGCTCCTCTTCAGTCCAATACACTGTACTTGCTGGGAACACACGCGAGTGCTATTTTCACTATGTATGGCAATGGGGGCGCAATAGTGACTTTCCTTACCAGAAAAAAACTCTTGCTCATAGGACCAGAAACTGCATGTGATTCAACTCCATTTAGGACTGGGAAACAAACGCTAGCTCGCCTTACAAGAAACACACTCTGCTTTTGAGAAAAGAGCACCCTTCTACTCTACTGTGCTTCCTATAGAGCCAGAACAGTGAGCTTGATCAGAACAAGAGAACTGTGCTTCCTACACACACGGCCATATCTAGTTCAATTCTGCTTAGGAAACTGACAAGAACAGTAGATCCTCTTCAGTCCATTAGACTGTACATGCTGGGAACAGACGCGAGTGCTATTTGCCCTGTGTATGACAATGGGAGCGCAATAGTGACTCTTCTTACCAGAAAACAGCTCTTGCTCGTTGGACAAGAAACTGCATGGGATTCAACTCCATTTAGCACTGGGAAACAAACTCTAGCTTGCCTTACAAGAAACACACTCTGCTTTTGAGAAAAGAGCACTCTTCTACTCTACTGTGTTTCCTATGGGGTCCGAACAGTGAGCTTGCTCAGAACAAAAGAACTGTGCTTCCTATACACATGGGCCATATCTAATTCAACTCTGCTTAGGAAACTGACAGGAACAGTAGCTCCTCTTCAGTCCAATACAGTGTATTTGCTGGGAACAGACGCGTGTGCTATTTGCCCTGTGTATGGCAATGGGAGCACAATAGAGACTTTCCTTACTAGAAAACAACTCTTGCTGGTAGGACCAAAAACTGCATGTGATTCAACTCCATTTAGGAATGGGAAACAAACGCTAGCTCACCTTACAAGAAATACACTCCGCTTTTGAGAAAAGAGCACTCTTCTACTCTACTGTGTTTCCTATGGGGTCCGAACAGTGAGCTTGCTCAGAACAAAAGAACTGTGCTTCCTACACACGGGCTGTATCTAGTTCAACTCTGCTTAGGAAACTGACAAGAACAGTAGCTCCTCTTCAGTCCAATACACTGTACTTGCTGGAAACAGACACGAGTGCTATTTTGCACTGTGTATGGCAAAGGGAGCGCAATAGTGACTTTCCTTACCAGAAAACAACTCTTGCTGGTAGGACCAAAAACTGCATGTGATTCAACTCCATTTTGGACTGGGAAACAAACGCTAGCTCGCCTTACAAGAAACACACTCTGCTTTTGAAAAAGAGCACTCTTCTTCTCCACTGTGTTTCCTATAGGGCCTGAACAGAGAGCTTGCTCACAAGAAAAGAACTGTGCTTCCTACATACACGGCCATATCTAGTTCAATTCTGCTTAGGAAACTGACAAGAACAATAGATCCTTTTCAGTCCAATACACTGTACATGCTGGGAACAGACGCCAGTGCTTTTTGTACTGTGTATGGCAATGGGAGCCCAATAGTGACTCTTCTTACGAGAAAACTACTCTTGCTCGTAGGACCAAAAACTGCATGTGACTCAACTCCATTTAGGACTGGGAAACAAACGCTAGCTAGCCTTACAAGAAACACACTCTGCTTTTGAGAAAAGAGCACTCTTCTACTCTACTGTGTTTCCTATAGGGCCAGAACAGTGAGCTTGCTCAGAACAAAAGAACTGAGATTCCTACACACACGGGCCATATCTAGTTCAATTCTTCTTAGGAACCTGACAAGAACAGTAGCTCCTCTTCATTCCAATACACTGTACTTGCTGGGAACCAATGCCAGTGCTATTTGCCCTGTGTATGACAATGGGAGCGCAATAGTGTCTCTTCTTACCAGAAAACAAATCTTGCTCGTAGGACCAGAAAGTGCATGTGATTCAACTCCATTTAGGACTGGGAAACAAACGCTAGCTCGCCTAACAAGAAACACACTCTGCTTTTGAGAAAAGAGCACTCTCCTACTCTACTGTGTTTCCTATGGGGTCCGAACAGTGAGCTTGCTCAGAAAAAAAGAACTGTGCTTCCTACACACACGTGCCATATCTAGTTCAACTCTGCTTAGGAAACTGACAAGAACAGTAGCTCCTCTTCAGTCCAATACACTGTACTTGCTGGAAACAGACGCGAGTGCTATTTGCACTGTGTATGGCAAAGGGAGCGCAATAGTGACTTTCCTTACTAGAAAACAACTCTTGCTGGTAGGACCAAAAACTGCATGTGATTCAACTCCATTTAGGACTGGGAATCAAACGCTTGCTCGCCTTACAAGAAACACACTCTGCTTTTGAGAAAAGAGCACTCTTCTACTCTACTGTGTTTCCTATGGGGTCCGAACAGTGAGCTTGCTCAGAACAAAAGAACTGTGCTTCCTACACATACGGGCTGTATCTAGTTCAACTCTGATTAGGAAACTGACAAGAACAGTAGCTCCTCTTCAGACTAATACACTGTACTTGCTGGAAACAGACGCGAGTGCTATTTGCACTGTGTATGGCAAAGGGAGCGCAATAGTGACTTTCCTTACCAGAAAACAACTCTTGCTGGTAGGACCAAAAACTGCATGTGATTCAACTCCATTTAGGACTGGGAAACAAACGCTAGCTCGCCTTACAAGAAAAACACTCTGCTTTTGAAAAAGAGCACTCTTCTACTCTACTGTGTTTCCTATAGGGCCTGAACAGAGAGCTTGCTCAGAACAAAAGAACTGAACTTCCTACATACACGGCCATATCTAGTTCAATTCTGCTTAGGAAACTGACAAGAACAATAGATCCTTTTCAGTCAAATACACTGTACATGCTGGGAACAGACGCGAGTGCTATTTGCCCTGTGTATGACAATGGGAGCGCAATAGTGACTCTTAGTACCAGAAAACAAATCTTGCTCGTAGGACCAGAAACTGCATGTGATTCAACTCCATTTAGGACTGGGAAACAAACGCTAGCTCGCCTTACAAGAAACAAACTCTGCTTTTGAGAAAAGAGCACTCTCCTACTCTACTGTGTTTCCTATGGGGTCCGAACAGTGAGCTTGCTCAGAACAAAAGAACTGTGCTTCCTACACACGTGCCATATCTAGTTCAACCCTGCTTAGGAAACTGACAAGAACAGTAGCTCCTCTTCAGTCCAATACACTGTACTTGCTGGGAACAGACGCGAGTGCTATTTGCACTGTGTATGGCAAAGGGAGCGCAATAGTGACTTTCCTTACCAGAAAACAACTCTTGCTGGTAGGACCAACAACTGCATGTGATTCAACTCCATTTAGGACTGGGAAACAAACGCTAGCTCGCCTTAAAAGAAACACACTCTGCTTTTGAGAAAAGAGCACTCTTCTACTCTACTGTGTTTCCTCTAGGGCCAGAACAGAGAGCTTGCTCAGAACAAACGAACTGTGCTTCCTACATACACGGCCATATCTAGTTCAATTCTACTTAGGAAACTGACAAGAACAATAGATCCTTTTCAGTCCAATACACTGTACATGCTGGGAACAGACGCGAGCGCTATTTGCCCTGTGTATGACAATGGGAGCGCAATAGTGACTCTTCTTACCAGAAAACAACTCTTGCTCGTAGGACCAGAAACTGCATGTGATTCAACTCCATATAGGACTGGGAAAAAAACGCTGGCTGGCCTTACAAGAAACACACTCTGCTTTTGAGAAAAGAGCACTCTTCTACTCTACTGTGTTTCCTATGGAGTCCGAACAGTGAGCTTTATCAGAACAAGAGAACTGTGCTTCCTACATACACGGGCCATATCTAGTTCAACTCTGCTTAGAAAACTGACAAGAACAGTAGCTCCTCTTCAGTCCAATACACTGTACTTGCTGGGAACAGACGCGAGTGCTATTTGCCCTGTGTATGGCAATGAGAGCACAATAGTGACATTCCTTACCAGAAAACAACTCTTGCTCATAGGAAAAAAAACTGCATTTGATTCAACTCCATTTAGAACTGGGAAATAAATGCTAGCTCGCCTTACAAGAAACACACTCTGCTTTTGAGAAAAGAGCACTCTTCTACTCTACTGTGTTTCCTATAGGGCCAGAACAGTAAGCTTGCACAGAACAAAAGAAGTGTGCCTCCTACACACACGGCCATATCTAGTTCAATTCAGCTTAGGAAACTGACAAGAACAGTATACCCTCTTCAGTCAAATACACTGCACATGCTGGGAACAGACGCGAGTGCTATTTACAATGAGTATGGCAATGGGAGCGCAATAGTGACTCTTGTTACAAGAAAAAAACTCATGCTCGTTGGACCAGAAACTGCATGGGATTCAATTCCATTTCTGACTGGGAAACAAACACTAGCTCGCCTTTCAATAAACACACTCTGCTTTTGAGAAAATAGCACTCTTCTACTCTACTGTGTTTCCTATGGGGTCCAAACAGTGAGCTTGCTCAGAACAAAAGAACTGTGCTTTCTACACACATGGCTATATCTAGTTCAATTCTGCTTAGGAACCTGACAAGAACAGTAGCTCCTCTTCATTCCAATACACTGTACTTGCTGGGAACCAATGCCAGTGCTATTTGCCCTGTGTATGACAATGGGAGCGCAATAGTGTCTCTTCTTACCAGAAAACAAATCTTGCTCGTAGGATCAGAAAGTGCATGTGATTCAACTCCATTTAGGACTGGGAAACAAACGCTAGCTCGCCTTACAAGAAACACACTCTGCTTTTGAGAAAAGAGCACTCTCCTACTCTACTGTGTTTCCTATGGGGTCCGAACAGTGAGCTTGCTCAGAAAAAAAAGAACTGTGCTTCCTACACACACGTGCCATATCTAGTTCAACTCTGCTTTGGAAACTGACAAGAACAGTAGCTCCTCTTCAGTCCAATACACTGTACTTGCTGGAAACAGACGCGAGTGCTATTTGCACTGTGTATGGCAAAGGGAGCGCAATAGTGACTTTCCTTACTAGAAAACAACTCTTGCTGGTAGGACCAAAAACTGCATGTGATTCAACTCCATTTAGGACTGGGAAACAAACGCTAGCTCACCTTACAAGAAACACACTCTGCTTTTGAGAAAAGAGCACTCTTCTACACTACTGTGTTTCCTATGGGGTCCGAACAGTGAGCTTGCTCAGAACAAAAGAACTGTGCTTCCTACATACACGGCCATATCTAGTTCAATTCTGCTTAGGAAACTGACAAGAACAATAGATCCTTTTTAGGCCAATACACTGTGCATGCTGGGAACAGACGCCAGTGCTTTTTGTACTGTGTATGGCAATGGGAGCCCAATAGTGACTCTTCTTACGAGAAAACTACTCTTGCTCGTAGGACCAAAAACTGCATGTGACTCAACTCCATTTAGGACTGGGAAACAAACGCTAGCTAGCATTACAAGAAACACACTCTGCTTTTGAGAAAAGAGCACTCTTCTACTCTACTGTGTTTCCTATAGGGCCAGAACAGTGAGCTTGCTCAGAACAAAAGAACTGAGCTTCCTACACACACGGGCCATATCTAGTTCAATTCTTCTTAGGAAACTGACAAGAACAGTGGAACCTCTTCAGTCCAATACACTGTACATGCTGGGAACAGACGCCAGTGCTATTTGCCCTGTGTGGCAATGGGAGCACAATAGTGACTTTCCTTACCAGAAATAAAATCTTGCTCGTAGGACCAGAAACTGCATGTGATTCAACTCCATTTAGGACTGGGAAACAAATGCTAGCTTGCCGTACAAGAAACACACTCTGCTTTTGAGAACAGAGCACTCTTCTACTCTACTGTGTTTCCTATAGGGTCCGAACAGTGAGCTTGCTCTGAACAAAAGAACTGTGCTTCCTACACACACGGCCATATCTAGTTCAATTCTGTTTAGGAACCTGACAAGAACAGTAGATCCTCTTCAGTCCAATACACTGTACTTGCTTGGAACAGACGCCAGGGCTATTTGTCTAGTGTATGTCAATGGCAGCGCAATAGTGACTATTCTTACCATAAAAGAACTCTTGCTCGTAGGATTAGAAACTGCATGTGATTCAACTCAATTTAGGACTGGGAAACAAACGCTAGCTCGCCTTTCAAGAAACACACTCTGCTTTTGAGAAATGAGCACTCTTCTACTCTACTGTGTTTCCTAGAGGGCCAGAACAGAGAGATTGCTCAGAACAAAAGAACTGTGATTCCTACATACAGGGCCATATCTAGTTCAATTCTGCTTAGGAAACTGACAAGAAAATAGATCCTTTTCAGTCCAATACACTGTACATGCTGGGAACAGACGCGAGCGCTATTTGCCCTGTGTATGACAATGGGAGCGCAATAGTGACTCTTCTTACCAGAAAACAACTCTTGCTCGTAGGACCAGAAACTGCATGTGATTCAACTCCATATAGGACTGGGAAAAAAACGCTGCCTGGCCTTACAAGAAACACACTCTGCTTTTGAGAAAAGAGCACTCTTCTACTCTACTGTGTTTCCTATGGAGTCCGAACAGTGAGCTTTATCAGAACAAGAGAACTGTGCTTCCTACATACACGGGCCATATCTAGTTCAACTCTGCTTAGAAAACTGACAAGAACAGTAGCTCCTCTTCAGTCCAATACACTGTACTTGCTGGGAACAGACGCGAGTGCTATTTGCACTGTGTACGGCAATGAGAGCACAATAGTGACATTCCTTACCAGAAAACAACTCTTGCTCATAGGAAAAAAACCTGCATTTGATTTAACTCCGTTTAGAACTGGGAAATAAATGCTAGCTCGCCTTACAAGAAACACACTCTGCTTTTGAGAAAAGAGCACTCTTCTACTCTACTGTGTTTCCTATAGGGCCAGAACAATAAGCTTGCACAGAACAAAAGAAGTGTGCTTCCTACACACACGGCCATATCTAGTTCAATTCAGCTTAGGAAACTGACAAGAACAGTATACCCTCTTCAGTCAAATACACTGCACATGCTGGGAACAGACGTGAGTGCTATTTACACTGAGTATGGCAATGGGAGCGCAAAAGTGACACTTCTTACAAGAAAAAAACTCTTGCTCATTGGACCAGAAACTGCACGGGATTCAATTCCATTTCTGACTGGGGAACAAACACTAGCTCGCCTTTCAATAAACACACTCTGCTTTTGAGAAAATAGCACTCTTCTACTCTACTGTGTTTCCTATGGGGTCCAAACAGTGAGCTTGCTCAGAACAAAAGAACTGTGCTTTCTACACACATGGCCATATCTAGTTCAATTCTGCTTAGGAACCTGACAAGAACAGTAGCTCCTCTTCATTCCAATACACTGTACTTGCTGGGAACCAATGCCAGTGCTATTTGCCCTGTGTATGACAATGGGAGCGCAATAGTGTCTCTTCTTACCAGAAAACAAATCTTGCTCGTAAGACCAGAAAGTGCATGTGATTCAACTCCATTTAGGACTGGGAAACAAACGCTAGCTCGCCTAACAAGAAACACACTCTGCTTTTGAGAAAAGAGCACTCTCCTACTCTACTGTGTTTCCTATGGGGTCCGAACAGTGAGCTTGCTCAGAAAAAAAGAACTGTGCTTCCTACACACACGTGCCATATCTAGTTCAACTCTGCTTAGGAAACTGACAAGAACAGTAGCTCCTCTTCAGTCCAATACACTGTACTTGCTGGAAACAGACGCGAGTGCTATTTGCACTGTGTATGGCAAAGGGAGCGCAATAGTGACTTTCCTTACTAGAAAACAACTCTTGCTGGTAGGACCAAAAACTGCATGTGATTCAACTCCATTTAGGACTGGGAATCAAACGCTAGCTCGCCTTACAAGAAACACACTCTGCTTTTGAGAAAAGAGCACTCTTCTACTCTACTGTGTTTCCTATGGGGTCCGAACAGTGAGCTTGCTCAGAACAAAAGAACTGTGCTTCCTACACACACGGGCTGTATCTAGTTCAACTCTGCTTAGGAAACTGACAAGAACAGTAGCTCCTCTTCAGACTAATACACTGTACTTGCTGGAAACAGACGCCAGTGCTATTTGCACTGTGTATGGCAAAGGGAGCGCAATAGTGACTTTCCTTACCAGAAAACAACTCTTGCTGGTAGGACCAAAAACTGCATGTGATTCAACTCCATTTAGGACTGGGAGACAAACGCTAGCTCGCCTTACAAGAAAAACACTCTGCTTTTGAAAAAGAGCACTCTTCTACTCTACTGTGTTTCCTATAGGGCCTGAACAGAGAGCTTGCTCAGAACAAAAGAACTGTACTTCCTACATACACGGCCATATCTAGTTCAATTCTGCTTAGGAAACTGACAAGAACAATAGATCCTTTTCAGTCCAATACACTGTACATGCTGGGAACAGACGCGAGTGCTATTTGCCCTGTGTATGACAATGGGAGCGCAATAGTGACTCTTAGTATCAGAAAACAAATCTTGCTCGTAGGACCAGAAACTGCATGTGATTCAACTCCATTTAGGACTGGGAAACAAACGCTAGCTCGCCTTACAAGAAACAAACTCTGCTTTTGAGAAAAGAGCACTCTCCTACTCTACTGTGTTTCCTATGGGGTCCGAACAGTGAGCTTGCTCAGAACAAAAGAACTGTGGTTCCTACACACGTGCCATATCTAGTTCAACCCTGCTTAGGAAACTGACAAGAACAGTAGCTCCTCTTCAGTCCAATACACTGTACTTGCTGGGAACCAATGCCAGTGCTATTTGCCCTGTGTATGACAATGGGAGCGCAATAGTGTCTCTTCTTACCAGAAAACAAATCTTGCTCGTAGGACCAGAAAGTGCATGTGATTCAACTCCATTTAGGACTGGGAAACAAACGCTAGCTCGCCTAACAAGAAACACACTCTGCTTTTGAGAAAAGAGCACTCTCCTACTCTACTGTGTTTCCTATGGGGTCCGAACAGTGAGCTTGCTCAGAAAAAAAGAACTGTGCTTCCTACACACACGTGCCATATCTAGTTCAACTCTGCTTAGGAAACTGACAAGAACAGTAGCTCCTCTTCAGTCCAATACACTGTACTTGCTGGAAACAGACGCGAGTGCTATTTGCACTGTGTATGGCAAAGGGAGCGCAATAGTGACTTTCCTTACTAGAAAACAACTCTTGCTGGTAGGACCAAAAACTGCATGTGATTCAACTCCATTTAGGACTGGGAATCAAACGCTTGCTCGCCTTACAAGAAACACACTCTGCTTTTGAGAAAAGAGCACTCTTCTACTCTACTGTGTTTCCTATAGGGCCTGAACAGAGAGCTTGCTCAGAACAAAAGAACTGAACTTCCTACATACACGGCCATATCTAGTTCAATTCTGCTTAGGAAACTGACAAGAACAATAGATCCTTTTCAGTCCAATACACTGTACATGCTGGGAACAGACGCGAGTGCTATTTGCCCTGTGTATGACAATGGGAGCGCAATAGTGACTCTTAGTACCAGAAAACAAATCTTGCTCGTAGGACCAGAAACTGCATGTGATTCAACTCCATTTAGGACTGGGAAACAAACGCTAGCTCGCCTTACAAGAAACAAACTCTGCTTTTGAGAAAAGAGCACTCTCCTACTCTACTGTGTTTCCTATGGGGTCCGAACAGTGAGCTTGCTCAGAACAAAAGAACTGTGCTTCCTACACACGTGCCATATCTAGTTCAACCCTGCTTAGGAAACTGACAAGAACAGTAGCTCCTCTTCAGTCCAATACACTGTACTTGCTGGGAACAGACGCGAGTGCTATTTGCACTGTGTATGGCAAAGGGAGCGCAATAGTGACTTTCCTTACCAGAAAACAACTCTTGCTGGTAGGACCAACAACTGCATGTGATTCAACTCCATTTAGGACTGGGAAACAAACGCTAGCTCGCCTTAAAAGAAACACACTCTGCTTTTGAGAAAAGAGCACTCTTCTACTCTACTGTGTTTCCTCTAGGGCCAGAACAGAGAGCTTGCTCAGAACAAACGAACTGTGCTTCCTACATACACGGCCATATCTAGTTCAATTCTACTTAGGAAACTGACAAGAACAATAGATCCTTTTCAGTCCAATACACTGTACATGCTGGGAACAGACGCGAGCGCTATTTGCCCTGTGTATGACAATGGGAGCGCAATAGTGACTCTTCTTACCAGAAAACAACTCTTGCTCGTAGGACCAGAAACTGCATGTGATTCAACTCCATATAGGACTGGGAAAAAAACGCTGGCTGGCCTTACAAGAAACACACTCTGCTTTTGAGAAAAGAGCACTCTTCTACTCTACTGTGTTTCCTATGGAGTCCGAACAGTGAGCTTTATCAGAACAAGAGAACTGTGCTTCCTACATACACGGGCCATATCTAGTTCAACTCTGCTTAGAAAACTGACAAGAACAGTAGCTCCTCTTCAGTCCAATACACTGTACTTGCTGGGAACAGACGCGAGTGCTATTTGCCCTGTGTATGGCAATGAGAGCACAATAGTGACATTCCTTACCAGAAAACAACTCTTGCTCATAGGAAAAAAAACTGCATTTGATTCAACTCCATTTAGAACTGGGAAATAAATGCTAGCTCGCCTTACAAGAAACACACTCTGCTTTTGAGAAAAGAGCACTCTTCTACTCTACTGTGTTTCCTATAGGGCCAGAACAGTAAGCTTGCACAGAACAAAAGAAGTGTGCCTCCTACACACACGGCCATATCTAGTTCAATTCAGCTTAGGAAACTGACAAGAACAGTATACCCTCTTCAGTCAAATACACTGCACATGCTGGGAACAGACGCGAGTGCTATTTACAATGAGTATGGCAATGGGAGCGCAATAGTGACTCTTGTTACAAGAAAAAAACTCATGCTCGTTGGACCAGAAACTGCATGGGATTCAATTCCATTTCTGACTGGGAAACAAACACTAGCTCGCCTTTCAATAAACACACTCTGCTTTTGAGAAAATAGCACTCTTCTACTCTACTGTGTTTCCTATGGGGTCCAAACAGTGAGCTTGCTCAGAACAAAAGAACTGTGCTTTCTACACACATGGCTATATCTAGTTCAATTCTGCTTAGGAACCTGACAAGAACAGTAGCTCCTCTTCATTCCAATACACTGTACTTGCTGGGAACCAATGCCAGTGCTATTTGCCCTGTGTATGACAATGGGAGCGCAATAGTGTCTCTTCTTACCAGAAAACAAATCTTGCTCGTAGGATCAGAAAGTGCATGTGATTCAACTCCATTTAGGACTGGGAAACAAACGCTAGCTCGCCTTACAAGAAACACACTCTGCTTTTGAGAAAAGAGCACTCTCCTACTCTACTGTGTTTCCTATGGGGTCCGAACAGTGAGCTTGCTCAGAAAAAAAAGAACTGTGCTTCCTACACACACGTGCCATATCTAGTTCAACTCTGCTTTGGAAACTGACAAGAACAGTAGCTCCTCTTCAGTCCAATACACTGTACTTGCTGGAAACAGACGCGAGTGCTATTTGCACTGTGTATGGCAAAGGGAGCGCAATAGTGACTTTCCTTACTAGAAAACAACTCTTGCTGGTAGGACCAAAAACTGCATGTGATTCAACTCCATTTAGGACTGGGAAACAAACGCTAGCTCACCTTACAAGAAACACACTCTGCTTTTGAGAAAAGAGCACTCTTCTACACTACTGTGTTTCCTATGGGGTCCGAACAGTGAGCTTGCTCAGAACAAAAGAACTGTGCTTCCTACATACACGGCCATATCTAGTTCAATTCTGCTTAGGAAACTGACAAGAACAATAGATCCTTTTTAGGCCAATACACTGTGCATGCTGGGAACAGACGCCAGTGCTTTTTGTACTGTGTATGGCAATGGGAGCCCAATAGTGACTCTTCTTACGAGAAAACTACTCTTGCTCGTAGGACCAAAAACTGCATGTGACTCAACTCCATTTAGGACTGGGAAACAAACGCTAGCTAGCATTACAAGAAACACACTCTGCTTTTGAGAAAAGAGCACTCTTCTACTCTACTGTGTTTCCTATAGGGCCAGAACAGTGAGCTTGCTCAGAACAAAAGAACTGAGCTTCCTACACACACGGGCCATATCTAGTTCAATTCTTCTTAGGAAACTGACAAGAACAGTGGAACCTCTTCAGTCCAATACACTGTACATGCTGGGAACAGACGCCAGTGCTATTTGCCCTGTGTGGCAATGGGAGCACAATAGTGACTTTCCTTACCAGAAATAAAATCTTGCTCGTAGGACCAGAAACTGCATGTGATTCAACTCCATTTAGGACTGGGAAACAAATGCTAGCTTGCCGTACAAGAAACACACTCTGCTTTTGAGAACAGAGCACTCTTCTACTCTACTGTGTTTCCTATAGGGTCCGAACAGTGAGCTTGCTCTGAACAAAAGAACTGTGCTTCCTACACACACGGCCATATCTAGTTCAATTCTGTTTAGGAACCTGACAAGAACAGTAGATCCTCTTCAGTCCAATACACTGTACTTGCTTGGAACAGACGCCAGGGCTATTTGTCTAGTGTATGTCAATGGCAGCGCAATAGTGACTATTCTTACCATAAAAGAACTCTTGCTCGTAGGATTAGAAACTGCATGTGATTCAACTCAATTTAGGACTGGGAAACAAACGCTAGCTCGCCTTTCAAGAAACACACTCTGCTTTTGAGAAATGAGCACTCTTCTACTCTACTGTGTTTCCTAGAGGGCCAGAACAGAGAGATTGCTCAGAACAAAAGAACTGTGATTCCTACATACAGGGCCATATCTAGTTCAATTCTGCTTAGGAAACTGACAAGAAAATAGATCCTTTTCAGTCCAATACACTGTACATGCTGGGAACAGACGCGAGCGCTATTTGCCCTGTGTATGACAATGGGAGCGCAATAGTGACTCTTCTTACCAGAAAACAACTCTTGCTCGTAGGACCAGAAACTGCATGTGATTCAACTCCATATAGGACTGGGAAAAAAACGCTGCCTGGCCTTACAAGAAACACACTCTGCTTTTGAGAAAAGAGCACTCTTCTACTCTACTGTGTTTCCTATGGAGTCCGAACAGTGAGCTTTATCAGAACAAGAGAACTGTGCTTCCTACATACACGGGCCATATCTAGTTCAACTCTGCTTAGAAAACTGACAAGAACAGTAGCTCCTCTTCAGTCCAATACACTGTACTTGCTGGGAACAGACGCGAGTGCTATTTGCACTGTGTACGGCAATGAGAGCACAATAGTGACATTCCTTACCAGAAAACAACTCTTGCTCATAGGAAAAAAACCTGCATTTGATTTAACTCCGTTTAGAACTGGGAAATAAATGCTAGCTCGCCTTACAAGAAACACACTCTGCTTTTGAGAAAAGAGCACTCTTCTACTCTACTGTGTTTCCTATAGGGCCAGAACAATAAGCTTGCACAGAACAAAAGAAGTGTGCTTCCTACACACACGGCCATATCTAGTTCAATTCAGCTTAGGAAACTGACAAGAACAGTATACCCTCTTCAGTCAAATACACTGCACATGCTGGGAACAGACGTGAGTGCTATTTACACTGAGTATGGCAATGGGAGCGCAAAAGTGACACTTCTTACAAGAAAAAAACTCTTGCTCATTGGACCAGAAACTGCACGGGATTCAATTCCATTTCTGACTGGGGAACAAACACTAGCTCGCCTTTCAATAAACACACTCTGCTTTTGAGAAAATAGCACTCTTCTACTCTACTGTGTTTCCTATGGGGTCCAAACAGTGAGCTTGCTCAGAACAAAAGAACTGTGCTTTCTACACACATGGCCATATCTAGTTCAATTCTGCTTAGGAACCTGACAAGAACAGTAGCTCCTCTTCATTCCAATACACTGTACTTGCTGGGAACCAATGCCAGTGCTATTTGCCCTGTGTATGACAATGGGAGCGCAATAGTGTCTCTTCTTACCAGAAAACAAATCTTGCTCGTAAGACCAGAAAGTGCATGTGATTCAACTCCATTTAGGACTGGGAAACAAACGCTAGCTCGCCTAACAAGAAACACACTCTGCTTTTGAGAAAAGAGCACTCTCCTACTCTACTGTGTTTCCTATGGGGTCCGAACAGTGAGCTTGCTCAGAAAAAAAGAACTGTGCTTCCTACACACACGTGCCATATCTAGTTCAACTCTGCTTAGGAAACTGACAAGAACAGTAGCTCCTCTTCAGTCCAATACACTGTACTTGCTGGAAACAGACGCGAGTGCTATTTGCACTGTGTATGGCAAAGGGAGCGCAATAGTGACTTTCCTTACTAGAAAACAACTCTTGCTGGTAGGACCAAAAACTGCATGTGATTCAACTCCATTTAGGACTGGGAATCAAACGCTAGCTCGCCTTACAAGAAACACACTCTGCTTTTGAGAAAAGAGCACTCTTCTACTCTACTGTGTTTCCTATGGGGTCCGAACAGTGAGCTTGCTCAGAACAAAAGAACTGTGCTTCCTACACACACGGGCTGTATCTAGTTCAACTCTGCTTAGGAAACTGACAAGAACAGTAGCTCCTCTTCAGACTAATACACTGTACTTGCTGGAAACAGACGCCAGTGCTATTTGCACTGTGTATGGCAAAGGGAGCGCAATAGTGACTTTCCTTACCAGAAAACAACTCTTGCTGGTAGGACCAAAAACTGCATGTGATTCAACTCCATTTAGGACTGGGAGACAAACGCTAGCTCGCCTTACAAGAAAAACACTCTGCTTTTGAAAAAGAGCACTCTTCTACTCTACTGTGTTTCCTATAGGGCCTGAACAGAGAGCTTGCTCAGAACAAAAGAACTGTACTTCCTACATACACGGCCATATCTAGTTCAATTCTGCTTAGGAAACTGACAAGAACAATAGATCCTTTTCAGTCCAATACACTGTACATGCTGGGAACAGACGCGAGTGCTATTTGCCCTGTGTATGACAATGGGAGCGCAATAGTGACTCTTAGTATCAGAAAACAAATCTTGCTCGTAGGACCAGAAACTGCATGTGATTCAACTCCATTTAGGACTGGGAAACAAACGCTAGCTCGCCTTACAAGAAACAAACTCTGCTTTTGAGAAAAGAGCACTCTCCTACTCTACTGTGTTTCCTATGGGGTCCGAACAGTGAGCTTGCTCAGAACAAAAGAACTGTGGTTCCTACACACGTGCCATATCTAGTTCAACCCTGCTTAGGAAACTGACAAGAACAGTAGCTCCTCTTCAGTCCAATACACTGTACTTGCTGGGAACCAATGCCAGTGCTATTTGCCCTGTGTATGACAATGGGAGCGCAATAGTGTCTCTTCTTACCAGAAAACAAATCTTGCTCGTAGGACCAGAAAGTGCATGTGATTCAACTCCATTTAGGACTGGGAAACAAACGCTAGCTCGCCTAACAAGAAACACACTCTGCTTTTGAGAAAAGAGCACTCTCCTACTCTACTGTGTTTCCTATGGGGTCCGAACAGTGAGCTTGCTCAGAAAAAAAGAACTGTGCTTCCTACACACACGTGCCATATCTAGTTCAACTCTGCTTAGGAAACTGACAAGAACAGTAGCTCCTCTTCAGTCCAATACACTGTACTTGCTGGGAACAGACGCGAGTGCTATTTGCACTGTGTATGGCAAAGGGAGCGCAATAGTGACTTTCCTTACCAGAAAACAACTCTTGCTGGTAGGACCAACAACTGCATGTGATTCAACTCCATTTAGGACTGGGAAACAAACGCTAGCTCGCCTTAAAAGAAACACACTCTGCTTTTGAGAAAAGAGCACTCTTCTACTCTACTGTGTTTCCTCTAGGGCCAGAACAGAGAGCTTGCTCAGAACAAACGAACTGTGCTTCCTACATACACGGCCATATCTAGTTCAATTCTACTTAGGAAACTGACAAGAACAATAGATCCTTTTCAGTCCAATACACTGTACATGCTGGGAACAGACGCGAGCGCTATTTGCCCTGTGTATGACAATGGGAGCGCAATAGTGACTCTTCTTACCAGAAAACAACTCTTGCTCGTAGGACCAGAAACTGCATGTGATTCAACTCCATATAGGACTGGGAAAAAAACGCTGGCTGGCCTTACAAGAAACACACTCTGCTTTTGAGAAAAGAGCACTCTTCTACTCTACTGTGTTTCCTATGGAGTCCGAACAGTGAGCTTTATCAGAACAAGAGAACTGTGCTTCCTACATACACGGGCCATATCTAGTTCAACTCTGCTTAGAAAACTGACAAGAACAGTAGCTCCTCTTCAGTCCAATACACTGTACTTGCTGGGAACAGACGCGAGTGCTATTTGCCCTGTGTATGGCAATGAGAGCACAATAGTGACATTCCTTACCAGAAAACAACTCTTGCTCATAGGAAAAAAAACTGCATTTGATTCAACTCCATTTAGAACTGGGAAATAAATGCTAGCTCGCCTTACAAGAAACACACTCTGCTTTTGAGAAAAGAGCACTCTTCTACTCTACTGTGTTTCCTATAGGGCCAGAACAGTAAGCTTGCACAGAACAAAAGAAGTGTGCCTCCTACACACACGGCCATATCTAGTTCAATTCAGCTTAGGAAACTGACAAGAACAGTATACCCTCTTCAGTCAAATACACTGCACATGCTGGGAACAGACGAGAGTGCTATTTACAATGAGTATGACAATGGGAGCGCAATAGTGACTCTTGTTACAAGAAAAAAACTCATGATCGTTGGACCAGAAACTGCATGGGATTCAATTCCATTTCTGACTGGAAAACAAACACTAGCTCGCCTTTCAATAAACACACTCTGCTTTTGAGAAAATAGCACTCTTCTACTCTACTGTGTTTCCTATGGGGTCCAAACAGTGAGCTTGCTCAGAACAAAAGAACTGTGCTTTCTACACACATGGCTATATCTAGTTCAATTCTGCTTAGGAACCTGACAAGAACAGTAGCTCCTCTTCATTCCAATACACTGTACTTGCTGGGAACCAATGCCAGTGCTATTTGCCCTGTGTATGACAATGGGAGCGCAATAGTGTCTCTTCTTACCAGAAAACAAATCTTGCTCGTAGGATCAGAAAGTGCATGTGATTCAACTCCATTTAGGACTGGGAAACAAACGCTAGCTCGCCTTACAAGAAACACACTCTGCTTTTGAGAAAAGAGCACTCTCCTACTCTACTGTGTTTCCTATGGGGTCCGAACAGTGAGCTTGCTCAGAAAAAAAAGAACTGTGCTTCCTACACACACGTGCCATATCTAGTTCAACTCTGCTTTGGAAACTGACAAGAACAGTAGCTCCTCTTCAGTCCAATACACTGTACTTGCTGGAAACAGATGCGAGTGCTATTTGCACTGTGTATGGCAAAGGGAGCGCAATAGTGACTTTCCTTACTAGAAAACAACTCTTGCTGGTAGGACCAAAAACTGCATGTGATTCAACTCCATTTAGGACTGGGAAACAAACGCTAGCTCACCTTACAAGAAACACACTCTGCTTTTGAGAAAAGAGCACTCTTCTACTCTACTGTGTTTCCTATGGGGTCCGAACAGTGAGCTTGCTCAGAACAAAAGAACTGTGCTTCCTACATACACGGCCATATCTAGTTCAATTCTGCTTAGGAAACTGACAAGAACAATAGATCCTTTTTAGGCCAATACACTGTACATGCTGGGAACAGACGCCAGTGCTTTTTGTACTGTGTATGGCAATGGGAGCCCAATAGTGACTCTTCTTACGAGAAAACTACTCTTGCTCGTAGGACCAAAAACTGCATGTGACTCAACTCCATTTAGGACTGGGAAACAAACGCTAGCTAGCATTACAAGAAACACACTCTGCTTTTGAGAAAAGAGCACTCTTCTACTCTACTGTGTTTCCTATAGGGCCAGAACAGTGAGCTTGCTCAGAACAAAAGAACTGAGCTTCCTACACACACGGGCCATATCTAGTTCAATTCTTCTTAGGAAACTGACAAGAACAGTGGAACCTCTTCAGTCCAATACACTGTACATGCTGGGAACAGACGCCAGTGCTATTTGCCCTGTGTGGCAATGGGAGCACAATAGTGACTTTCCTTACCAGAAATAAAATCTTGCTCGTAGGACCAGAAACTGCATGTGATTCAACTCCATTTAGGACTGGGAAACAAATGCTAGCTTGCCGTACAAGAAACACACTCTGCTTTTGAGAACAGAGCACTCTTCTACTCTACTGTGTTTCCTATAGGGTCCGAACAGTGAGCTTGCTCTGAACAAAAGAACTGTGCTTCCTACACACACGGCCATATCTAGTTCAATTCTGTTTAGGAACCTGACAAGAACAGTAGATCCTCTTCAGTCCAATACACTGTACTTGCTTGGAACAGACGCCAGGGCTATTTGTCTAGTGTATGTCAATGGCAGCGCAATAGTGACTATTCTTACCATAAAAGAACTCTTGCTCATAGGATTAGAAACTGCATGTGATTCAACTCAATTTAGGACTGGGAAACAAACGCTAGCTCGCCTTTCAAGAAACACACTCTGCTTTTGAGAAATGAGCACTCTTCTACTCTACTGTGTTTCCTAGAGGGCCAGAACAGAGAGATTGCTCAGAACAAAAGAACTGTGATTCCTACATACAGGGCCATATCTAGTTCAATTCTGCTTAGGAAACTGACAAGAAAATAGATCCTTTTCAGTCCAATACACTGTACATGCTGGGAACAGACGCGAGCGCTATTTGCCCTGTGTATGACAATGGGAGCGCAATAGTGACTCTTCTTACCAGAAAACAACTCTTGCTTGTAGGACCAGAAACTGCATGTGATTCAACTCCATATAGGACTGGGAAAAAAACGCTGCCTGGCCTTACAAGAAACACACTCTGCTTTTGAGAAAAGAGCACTCTTCTACTCTACTGTGTTTCCTATGGAGTCCGAACAGTGAGCTTTATCAGAACAAGAGAACTGTGCTTCCTACATACACGGGCCATATCTAGTTCAACTCTGCTTAGAAAACTGACAAGAACAGTAGCTCCTCTTCAGTCCAATACACTGTACTTGCTGGGAACAGACGCGAGTGCTATTTGCACTGTGTACGGCAATGAGAGCACAATAGTGACATTCCTTACCAGAAAACAACTCTTGCTCATAGGAAAAAAACCTGCATTTGATTCAACTCCGTTTAGAACTGGGAAATAAATGCTAGCTCGCCTTACAAGAAACACACTCTGCTTTTGAGAAAAGAGCACTCTTCTACTCTACTGTGTTTCCTATAGGGCCAGAACAATAAGCTTGCACAGAACAAAAGAAGTGTGCTTCCTACACACACGGCCATATCTAGTTCAATTCAGCTTAGGAAACTGACAAGAACAGTATACCCTCTTCAGTCAAATACACTGCACATGCTGGGAACAGACGTGAGTGCTATTTACACTGAGTATGGCAATGGGAGCGCAAAAGTGACACTTCTTACAAGAAAAAAACTCTTGCTCATTGGACCAGAAACTGCACGGGATTCAATTCCATTTCTGACTGGGAAACAAACACTAGCTCGCCTTTCAATAAACACACTCTGCTTTTGAGAAAATAGCACTCTTCTACTCTACTGTGTTTCCTATGGGGTCCAAACAGTGAGCTTGCTCAGAACAAAAGAACTGTGCTTTCTACACACATGGCCATATCTAGTTCAATTCTGCTTAGGAACCTGACAAGAACAGTAGCTCCTCTTCATTCCAATACACTGTACTTGCTGGGAACCAATGCCAGTGCTATTTGCCCTGTGTATGACAATGGGAGCGCAATAGTGTCTCTTCTTACCAGAAAACAAATCTTGCTCTTAGGACCAGAAAGTGCATGTGATTCAACTCCATTTAGGACTGGGAAACAAACACTAGCTCGCCTAACAAGAAACACACTCTGCTTTTGAGAAAAGAGCACTCTCCTACTCTACTGTGTTTCCTATGGGGTCCGAACAGTGAGCTTGCTCAGAAAAAAAGAACTGTGCTTCCTACACACACGTGCCATATCTAGTTCAACTCTGCTTAGGAAACTGACAAGAACAGTAGCTCCTCTTCAGTCCAATACACTGTACTTGCTGGAAACAGACGCGAGTGCTATTTGCACTGTGTATGGCAAAGGGAGCGCAATAGTGACTTTCCTTACTAGAAAACAACTCTTGCTGGTAGGACCAAAAACTGCATGTGATTCAACTCCATTTAGGACTGGGAATCAAACGCTAGCTCGCCTTACAAGAAACACACTCTGCTTTTGAGAAAAGAGCACTCTTCTACTCTACTGTGTTTCCTATGGGGTCCGAACAGTGAGCTTGCTCAGAACAAAAGAACTGTGCTTCCTACACACACGGGCTGTATCTAGTTCAACTCTGCTTAGGAAACTGACAAGAACAGTAGCTCCTCTTCAGACTAATACACTGTACTTGCTGGAAACAGACGCCAGTGCTATTTGCACTGTGTATGGCAAAGGGAGCGCAATAGTGACTTTCCTTACCAGAAAACAACTCTTGCTGGTAGGACCAAAAACTGCATGTGATTCAACTCCATTTAGGACTGGGAAACAAACGCTAGCTCGCCTTACAAGAAAAACACTCTGCTTTTGAAAAAGAGCACTCTTCTACTCTACTGTGTTTCCTATAGGGCCTGAACAGAGAGCTTGCTCAGAACAAAAGAACTGTACTTCCTACATACACGGCCATATCTAGTTCAATTCTGCTTAGGAAACTGACAAGAACAATAGATCCTTTTCAGTCCAATACACTGTACATGCTGGGAACAGACGCGAGTGCTATTTGCCCTGTGTATGACAATGGGAGCGCAATAGTGACTCTTAGTATCAGAAAACAAATCTTGCTCGTAGGACCAGAAACTGCATGTGATTCAACTCCATTTAGGACTGGGAAACAAACGCTAGCTCGCCTTACAAGAAACAAACTCTGCTTTTGAGAAAAGAGCACTCTCCTACTCTACTGTGTTTCCTATGGGGTCCGAACAGTGAGCTTGCTCAGAACAAAAGAACTGTGCTTCCTACACACGTGCCATATCTAGTTCAACCCTGCTTAGGAAACTGACAAGAACAGTAGCTCCTCTTCAGTCCAATACACTGTACTTGCTGGGAACAGACGCGAGTGCTATTTGCACTGTGTATGGCAAAGGGAGCGCAATAGTGACTTTCCTTACCAGAAAACAACTCTTGCTGGTAGGACCAACAACTGCATGTGATTCAACTCCATTTAGGACTGGGAAACAAACGCTAGCTCGCCTTAAAAGAAACACACTCTGCTTTTGAGAAAAGAGCACTCTTCTACTCTACTGTGTTTCCTCCAGGGCCAGAACAGAGAGCTTGCTCAGAACAAAAGAACTGTGCTTCCTACATACACGGCCATATCTAGTTCAATTCTACTTAGGAAACTGACAAGAACAATAGATCCTTTTCAGTCCAATACACTGTACATGCTGGGAACAGACGCGAGCGCTATTTGCCCTGTGTATGACAATGGGAGCGCAATAGTGACTTTCCTTACCAGAAAACAACTCTTGCTGGTAGGACCAAAAACTGCATGTGATTCAACTCCATTTAGGACTGGGAAACAAACGCTAGCTCGACTTACAAGAAAAACACTCTGCTTTTGAAAAAGAGCACTCTTCTACTCTACTGTGTTTCCTATAGGGCGTGAACAGAGAGCTTGCTCAGAACAAAAGAACTGTACTTCCTACATACACGGCCATATCTAGTTCAATTCTGCTTAGGAAACTGACAAGAACAATAGATCCTTTTCAGTCCAATACACTGTACATGCTGGGAACAGACGCGAGTGCTATTTGCCCTGTGTATGACAATGGGAGCGCAATAGTGACTCTTAGTATCAGAAAACAAATCTTGCTCGTAGGACCAGAAACTGCATGTGATTTAACTCCATTTAGGACTGGGAATCAAACGCTAGCTCGCCTTACAAGAAACACACTCTGCTTTTGAGAAAAGAGCACTCTTCTACTCTACTGTGTTTCCTATGGGGTCCGAACAGTGAGCTTGCTCAGAACAAAAGAACTGTGCTTCCTACACACACGGGCTGTATCTAGTTCAACTCTGCTTAGGAAACTGACAAGAACAGTAGCTCCTCTTCAGACTAATACACTGTACTTGCTGGAAACAGACGCCAGTGCTATTTGCACTGTGTATGGCAAAGGGAGCGCAATAGTGACTTTCCTTACCAGAAAACAACTCTTGCTGGTAGGACCAAACACTGCATGTGATTCAACTCCATTTAGGACTGGGAAACAAACGCTAGCTCGCCTTACAAGAAAAACACTCTGCTTTTGAAAAAGAGCACTCTTCTACTCTACTGTGTTTCCTATAGGGCCTGAACAGAGAGCTTGCTCAGAACAAAAGAACTGTACTTCCTACATACACGGCCATATCTAGTTCAATTCTGCTTAGGAAACTGACAAGAACAATAGATCCTTTTCAGTCCAATACACTGTACATGCTGGGAACAGACGCGAGTGCTATTTGCCCTGTGTATGACAATGGGAGCGCAATAGTGACTCTTAGTATCAGAAAACAAATCTTGCTCGTAGGACCAGAAACTGCATGTGATTCAACTCCATTTAGGACTGGGAAACAAACGCTAGCTCGCCTTACAAGAAACAAACTCTGCTTTTGAGAAAAGAGCACTCTCCTACTCTACTGTGTTTCCTATGGGGTCCGAACAGTGAGCTTGCTCAGAAAAAAAGAACTGTGCTTCCTACACACACGTGCCATATCTAGTTCAACCCTGCTTAGGAAACTGACAAGAACAGTAGCTCCTCTTCAGTCCAATACACTGTACTTGCTGGGAACAGACGCGAGTGCTATTTGCACTGTGTATGGCAAAGGGAGCGCAATAGTGACATTCCTTACCAGAAAAAAACTCTTGCTCATAGGACCAGAAACTGCATGTCACTCACCTCCATTTAGGACTGGGAAAGAAACGCAAGCTCGCCTTACAAGAAACAGACTCTGCTTTTGAGAACAGAGCACTCTTCTACTCTACTGTGTTTCCTATAGGGTCCGAACAGTGAGCTTGCTCTGAACAAAAGAACTGTGCTTCCTACACACACGGCCATATCTAGTTCAATTCTGCTTAGGAACCTGACAATAACAGTAGATCCTCTTCATTCCAATACACCTTACTTTCTGGGAACAGACGCCAGTGCTATTTGTCCCGTGTATAGCAATGGCAGTGCAATAGTGACTATTCTTACCATAAAAGAACTCTTGCTCGTAGGATTAGAAACTGCATGTAATTCAACTCCATTTAGGACTGGGAAACAAATGCTAGCTGGCCTTTCAAGAAACACACTCTGCTTTTGAGAAAAGAGCACTCTTCTACTCTACTGTGTTTCCTAGAGGGCCAGAACAGAGAGATTGCTCAGAACAAAAGAACTGTGCTTCCTACATACAGGGCCATATCTAGTTCAATTCTGCTTAGGAAACTGACAAGAAAATAGATCCTTTCCAGTCCAATACACTGTTCATGCTGGGAACAGACGCGAGCGCTATTTGCCCTGTGTATGACAATGGGAGCGCAATAGTGACTCTTCTTACCAGAAAACAACTCTTGCTCGTAGGACCAGAAACTGCATGTGATTCAACTCCATATAGGACTGGGAAAAAAACGCTAGCTGGCCTTACAAGAAACACACTCTGCTTTTGAGAAAAGAGCATTCTTCTACTCTACTGTGTTTCCTATGGGGTCCAAACAGTGAGCTTGCTCAGAACAAAAGAACTGTGCTTTCTACACACATGGACATATCTAGTTCAATTCTGCTTAGGAATCTGACAAGAACAGTAGCTCCTCTTCAGTCCAATACACTGTACTTGCTGGGAACCAATGCCAGTGCTATTTGCCATGTGTATGACAATGGGAGCACAATAGTGTCTCTTCTTACCAGAAAACAAATCTTGCTCGTAGGACCAGAAAGTGCATGTGATTCAACTCCATTTAGGACTGGGAAACAAACGCTAGCTCGCCTTACAAGAAACACACTCTGCTTTTGAGAAAAGAGCACTCTCCTACTCTACTGTGTTTCCTATGGGGTCCGAACAGTGAGCTTGCTCAGAAAAAAAGAACTGTGCTTCCTACACACACGTGCCATATCTAGTTCAACTCTGCTTAGGAAACTGACAAGAACAGTAGCTCCTCTTCAGTCCAATACACTGTACTTCCTGAAACAGACGCGAGTGCTATTTGCACTGTGTATGGCAAAGGGAGCGCAATAGTGACTTTCCTTACTAGAAAACAACTCTTGCTGGTAGGACCAAAAACTGCATGTGATTCAACTCCATTTAGGACTGGGAAACAAACGCTAGCTCGCCTTACAAGAAACACACTCTGCTTTTGAGAAAAGAGCACTCTTCTACTCTACTGTGTTTCCTATAGGGCAAGAACAGGGAGCTTGCTCAGAAAAAAAGACCTGTGCTTCCTACATACAGGGCCATATCTAGTTCAATTCTGCTTAGGAAACTGACAAGAACAATAGATCCTTTTCAGTCCAATACACTGTAAATGCTGGGAACAGACACGAGTGCTATTTGCCCTGTGTATTACAATGGGAGCGCAATAGTGACTCTTCTTACCAGAAAAGAACTCTTGCTCGTAGGACCAGAAACTGCATGTGATTCAACTCCATATAGGACTGGGAAAAAAACACTAGCTGGACTTACAAGAAACACACTCTGATTTTGAGAAAAGAGCACTCTTCTACTCTACTGTGTTTCCTATAGGGCCAGAACAGAGAGCTTGCTCAGAAAAAAAGTACTGTGCTTCCTACACACACGTGCCATATCTAGTTCAACACTGCTTAGGAAACTGACAAGAACAGTAGCTCCTCTTCAGTCCAATACACTGTACTTGCTGGGAACAGACGCGAGTGCTATTTGCACTGTATATGCCAATGGGAGCGCAATAGTGACATTCCTTACCAGAAAACAACTCTTGCTCATAGGACCAAAAACTGCATGTGATTCAACTCCATTTAGAACTGGGAAATAAATGCTAGCTCTCCTTACAAGAAACACACTCTGCTTTTGAGAAAAGAGCACTCTTCTACTCTACTGTGTTTCCTATAGGGCCAGAACAGTAAGCTTGCACAACACAAAAGAAGTGTGCTTCCTACACACACGGGCCATATCTAGTTCAATTCAGCTTAGGAAACTGACAAGAACTGTATACCCTCTTCAGTCAAATACACTGCACATGCTGGGAACAGACAGCAGTGCTATTTGCCCTGTGTATGACAATGGGAGCGCAATAGTGACTCTTCTTACCAGAAAACAACTCTTGCTCGTAGGACCAGAAACTGCATGTGACTCAACTCCATTTAGGACTGGGAAACAAACGCTAGCTCGCCTTACAAGAAACACACTCTGCTTTTGAGAAAAGAGCACTCTTCTACTCTACTGTGTTTCCTATAGGGCCAGAACAGTGAACTTAATCAGAACAAAAGAACTGAGCTTTCTACACACACGGGCCATATCTAGTTCAATTCTTCTTAGGAAACTGACAAGAACAGTGGAACCTCTTCAGTCCAATACACTGTACATGCTGGGAACAGACGCCAGTGCTATTTGCCCTGTGTGGCAATGGGAGCACAATAGTGACTTTCCTTAACAGAAATAAACTCTTGCTCGTAGGACCAGAAACTGCATGTGATTCAACTCCATTTAGGACTGGGAAACAAACGCTAGCTTGCCGTACAAGAAACACACTCTGCTTTTGAGAACAGAGCACTCTTCTAGTCTACTGTGTTTCCTATAGGGTCCGAACAGTGAGCTTGCTCTGAACAAAAGAACTGTGCTTCCTACACACACGGCCATATCTGGTTAAATTCTGCTTAGGAACCTGACAAGAACAGTAGATCCTCTTCAGTGCAATACACCGTACTGGCTGGGAACAGACGCCAGTGCTATTTGTCCCGTGTATGTCAATGGCAGCGCAATAGTGACTATTCTTACCATAAAAGAACTCTTGCTCGTAGGATTAGAAACTGCATGTGATTCAACTCAATTTAGGACTGGGAAACAAACGCTAGCTCGCCTTTCAAGAAACACACTCTGCTTTTGAGAAAAGAGCACTCTTCTACTCTACTGTGTTTCCTAGAGGGCCAGAACAGAGAGATAGCTCAGAACAAAAGAACTGTGCTTCCTACATACATGGCCATATCTAGTTCAATTCTGCTTAGGAAACTGACAAGAAAATAGATCCTTTTCAGTCCAATACACTGTACATGCTGGGAACAGACGCAAGCGCTATTTGCCCTGTGTATGACAATGGGAGCGCAACAGTGACTCTTCTTACCAGAAAACAACTCTTGCTCGTAGGACCAGAAACTGCATGTGATTCAACTCCATATAGAACTGGGAAAAAAACGCTGGCTTGCCTTACAAGAAACACACTCTGCTTTTGAGAAAAGAGCACTCTTCTACTCTACTGTGTTTCCTATGGAGTCCGAACAGTGTGCTTTATCAGAACAAGAGAACTGTGCTTCCTACATACACGGGCCATATATAGTTCAACTCTGCTTAGAAAACTGACAAGAACAGTAGCTCCTCTTCAGTCCAATACACTGTACTTGCTGGGAACAGACGCGAGTGCTATTTGCACTGTGTATGGCAATGAGAGCACAATAGTGACATTCCTTACCAGAAAACAACTCTTGCTCATAGGAAAAAAAACAGCATTTGATTCAACTCCATTTAGAACTGGGAAATAAATGCTAGCTCGCCTTACAAGAAACACACTCTGCTTTTGAGAAAAGAGCACTCTTCTACTCTACTGTGTTTCCTATAGGGCCAGAACAATAAGCTTGCACAGAACAAAAGAAGTGTGCTTCCTACACACACGGCCATATCTAGTTCAATTCAGCTTAGGAAACTGACAAGAACAGTATACCCTCTTCAGTCAAATACACTGCACATGCTGGGAACAGACGCGAGTGCTATTTACACTGAGTATGGCAATGGGAGTGCAAAAGTGACACTTTTTACAAGAAAAAAACTCTTGCTATTTGGACCAGAAACTGCACGGGATTCAATTCCATTTCTGACTGGGAAACAAACACTAGCTCGCCTTTCAATTAACACACTCTGCTTTTGAGAAAATAGCACTTTTCTACTCTACTGTGTTTCCTATGGGGTCCAAACAGTGAGCTTGCTCAGAACAAAAGAACTGTGCTTTCTACACACATGGCCATATCTAGTTCAATTCTGCTTAGGAACCTGACAAGAACAGTAGCTCCTCTTCATTCCAATACACTGTACTTGCTGGGAACCAATGCCAGTGCTATTTGCCCTGTGTATGACAATGGGAGCACAATAGTGTCTCTTCTTACCAGAAAACAACTCTTGCTCGTAGGACCAGAAAGTGCATGTGATTCAACTCCATTTAGGACTGGGAAACAAACGCTAGCTCGCCTAACAAGAAACACACTCTGCTTTTGAGAAAAGAGCACTCTCCTACTCTACTGTGTTTCCTATGGGGTCCGAACAGTGAGCTTGCTCAGAAAAAAAGAACTGTGCTTCCTACACACACGTGCCATATCTAGTTCAACTCTGCTTAGGAAACTGACAAGAACAGTAGCTCCTCTTCAGTCCAATACACTGTACTTGCTGGAAACAGACGCGAGTGCTATTTGCACTGTGTATGGCAAAGGGAGCGCAATAGTGACTTTCCTTACTAGAAAACAACTCTTGCTGGTAGGACCAAAAACTGCATGTGATTCAACTCCATTTAGGACTGGGAAACAAACGCTAGCTCGCCTTACAAGAAACACACTCTGCTTTTGAGAAAAGAGCACTCTCCTACTCTACTGTGTTTCCTATGGGGTCCGAACAGTGAGCTTGCTCAGAAAAAAAGAACTGTGCTTCCTACACACACGTGCCATATCTAGTTCAACTCTGCTTAGGAAACTGACAAGAACAGTAGCTCCTCTTCAGTCCAATACACTGTACTTGCTGGAAACAGACGCGAGTGCTATTTGCACTGTGTATGGCAAAGGGAGCGCAATAGTGACTTTCCTTACTAGAAAACAACTCTTGCTGGTAGGACCAAAAACTGCATGTGATTCAACTCCATTTAGGACTGGGAAACAAACGCTAGATCACCTTACAAGAAACACACTCTGCTTTTGAGAAAGAGCACTCTTCTACTCTACTGTGTTTCCTATGGGGTTCGAACAGTGAGCTTGCTCAGAACAAAAGAACTGTGCTTCCTACATACACGGCCATATCTAGTTCAATTCTGCTTAGGAAACTGACAAGAACAATAGATCCTTTTCAGTCCAATACACTGTACATGCTGGGAACAGACGCGAGGGCTATTTGCACTATGTATGGCAATGGGATAGCAATAGTGACATTCCTTACCAGAAAACAACTCTTGCTCGTAGGACCAGAAACAGCATGTAATTCAACTCCATATATGGCTGGGAAAAAAACACTAGCTGGCCTTACAAGATACACACTCTGCTTTTGAGAAAAGAGCACTCTTCTACTCTACTGTGTTTCCTATGGGGTCCGAACAGTGAGCTTGCTCAGAACAAAAGAACTGTGCTTCCTACACACGGGCTGTATCTATTTCAACTCTGCTTAGAAAACTGACAAGAACAGTAGCTCCTCTTCAGTCCAATACACTGTACTTGCTGGGAACCGACGAGAGTACTATTTGCACTGTGTATTGCAATGGGAGCGCAATAGTGACTTTCCTACCAGAAAACAACTCTTGCTGGTAGGACCAGAAACTGCATGTGATTCAACTCCATTTAGGACTGGGAAACAAATGCTCGCTTGCCTTACATGAAACACACTCTGCTTTTGAGAAAAGAGCACTCTTCTACTCTACTGTGTTTCCTATGGGGTCCGAACAGTGAGCTTGCTCAGAACAAAAGAACTGTGCTTCCTGCACACACGGGCCATATCTAGTTCAACTCTGCTTAGGGAACTGACAAGAACAGTAGCTCCTCTTCAGTCCGATACACTGTACTTGCTGGGAACAGAAGCCAGTGCTATTTGCATTGTGTATGGCAATGGGAGCGCAATAGTGACTCTTCTTATCAGAAATCAACTCTTGCTCGTAGGACCAGAAACTTTATGTGATTCAACTCCATTTAAGACTGGTTAACAAACGCCAGCTCACCTTACAAGAAACACACTCTGCTTTTGAGAAAAGAGCACTCTTCTACTCTACTGTGTTTCCTATGGTGTCCGAACAGTGAGCTTGCTCAGAACAAAAGAACTGTACTTCCTACACACACGGGCCATATTTAGTTCAACTCTGCTTAGGAAACTGAGAAGAAAAGTAGCTCTTCTTCATGCCAATACACTGTACATGCTGGGAACAGACACGAGTGCAATTTGCACTGTGTATGGCAATGAGAGCACGATAGTGACATTCCTTACCAGAAAACAACTCTTGCTCATAGGACCAAAAACTGCATGTGATTCAACTCCATTTAGAACTGGGAAATAAATGCTAGCTCGCCTTACGAGAAACACACTCTGCTTTTGAGAAAAGAGCACTCTTCTACTCTACTGTGTTTCCTATAAGGCCAGAACAGTAAGCTTGCACAGAACAAAAGAAGTATGCTTCCTACACACGCGGCCATATCTAGTTCAATTCAGCTTAGGAAACTGACAAGAACAGTATACCCTCTTCAGTCAAATACACTGCACATGCTGGGAACAGACACCAGTGCTATTTGCCCTGTGTATGACAATGGGAGCGCTATAGTGACTCTTCTTACGAGAAAACAACTCTTGCTTGTAGGACCAGAAACTGCATGTGACTCAACTCCATTTAGGACTGGGAAAGAAACGCAAGCTTGCCTTACAAGAAACACACTCACCTTTTGAGAAAAGAGCACTCTTCTGCTCTACTGTGTTTCCTATAGGGCCAGAACAGTGAACTTGCTCAGAACAAAAGAACTGTGTTTCCTACACACAGGGGCCATATCTAGTTCAACTCTGCTTAGGAAACTGACAAGAACAGTTGCTCCTCTTCAGTCCAATACTCTGTACTTGCTGGGAACAGATGCGAGTGCTATTTGCACTATGTATGGCAATGGGAGCACAATAATAACTTTCCTTACCAGAAAACAACTCTTGTAGTAGGACCAGAAACTGCATGTGATTCAACTCCATTTAGGACTGGGAAACAAACGCTAGCTCGCCTTAGAAGAAACACACTCTGCTTTTGAGAAAAGAACACTCTTCTACTCTACTGTGTTTCCTATGGGGTCCGAACAGTGAGCTTGCTCAGAACAAAAGAACTGTGCTTCCTACACACACGGGCCATATCTAGTTCAACTCTGCTTAGGAAACTGACAAGAACAGTAGCTCCTCTTCAGTCCAATACACTGTACTTGCTCGAAACAGACACGAGTGCTCTTTGCACTGTGTGTGGCAAAGGGAGCGCAATAGTGACTTTCCTTACCAGAAAACAACTCTTGCTGGTAGGACCAAAAACTGCATGTGATTCAACTCCATATAGGACTGGGAAAAAAACACTAGCTGCACTTACAAGAAACACACTCTGCTATTGAGAAAAGAGCACTCTTCTACTCTACTGTGTTTCCTGTAGGGCCAGAACAGAGAGCTTGCTCAGAACAAAAGAACTGTGCTTCCTACATAAACGGCCATATCTAGTTCAATTCTGCTTAGGAAACTGACAAGAAGAATAGATCCTTTTCAGTCCAATACACTGTACATGCTGGGAACAGACGCGAGTGCTATTTGTACTGTGTATGTCAATGGGAGCCCAATAGTGACTCTTCTTACCAGAAAACTACTCTTGCTCGTAGGACCAAAAACTGCATGTGACTCAACTCCATTTAGGACTGGGAAACAAACGTTAGCTAGCCTTACAAGAAACACACTCTGCTTTTGACAAAAGACCACTATTCTACTCTACTGTGTTTCCTATAGGGCCAGAACAGTGAGCTTGCTCAGTACAAAAGAACTGTGCTTCCTACACACACGGGCCATATCTGGTTCAACTCTGCTTAGGAAACTGACAAGAACAGTAGCTCCTATTCAGTCCAATACACTGTACTTGCTGGGAACAGACGCAAGTGCTATTAGCACTGTGTATGGCAAAGGGAGCACAATAGTGACTTTCCTTACCAGAAAACAACTCTTGCTCGTAGGACCAGAAACTGCATGTGATTCAAATCCATTTTTGACTGGGAAACAAATGCTAGCTCGCCTTACAATAAACACACATCTGCTTTTGAGAAAAGAGCACTCTTCTACTCTATATTGTTTCCTATGGAGTCCGAACAGTGAGCTTGCTCAGAACAAAAGAACTGTGCTTCCTACACACACGGCTATATCTAGTTCAATTCTGCTTAGGAACCTGACAAGAACAGTAGATTCTCTTCAGTCCAATACACTGTACATGCGGGGAACCGACGCCAGTGCTAATTGCCCTGTGTATGACAATGGGAGCGCTATATTGACTCTTCTTACCAGAAAACCACGCTTGCTCGTAAGACCACAAACTGCATGTGATTCAACTCCATTTAGGACTACAAAACAAACGCTAGCTCGCCTTACAAGAAACACACTCTGTTTTTTAGAAAAGAGCACTCTTCTACTCTACTGCGTTTCCTATGGGGTCCAAACAGTGAGCTTGCTCAGAACAAAAGATCTGTGCTTCCTACACACATGGACCATATCTAGTTCAACTCTGCTTAGGAAACTGAGAAGAACAGTAGCTCCTCTTCAGTCCAATACACTGTACTTGCTGGGAACAGACGCGAGTGCTATTTGCACTGTGTATGGCATTTGGGGCGCAATAGTGACTCTTCTTAGTAGAAAACAACTCTTGCTCGTAGGACCAAAAACTGCCTGTGACTCAATTCCATTTAGGACTGGGAATCAAACGTGAGCTCGCCTTACAAGAAACACACTCTGCTTTAGAGAAAAGAGCACTCTTCTCCTCTACTCTGTTTCCTACAGGGCCAGAACGGTGAGCTTGCTCAGAACATTATAACTGTGCTTCCTACACACACGGGCCATATCTAGTTCAACTCTGCTTAGGAAACTGACAAGAAAATAGATCCTTTTCAGTCCAATACACTGTACATGCTGGGAACAGACGCGAGCGCTATTTGCCCTGTGTATGACAATGGGAGCGCAATAGTGACTCTTCTTACCAGAAAACAACTCTTGCTCGTAGGACCAGAAACTGCATGTGATTCAACTCCATATAGGACTGGGAAAAAAACGCTGGCTGGCCTTACAAGAAACACACTCTGCTTTTGAGAAAAGAGCACTCTTCTACTCTACTGTGTTTCCTATGGAGTACGAACAGTGAGCTTTATCAGAACAAGAGAACTGTGCTTCCTACATACACGGGCCATATCTAGTTCAACTCTGCTTAGAAAACTGACAAGAACAGTAGCTCCTCTTCAGTCCAATACACTGTACTTGCTGGGAACAGACGCGAGTGCTATTTGCACTGTGTACGGCAATGAGAGCACAATAGTGACATTCCTTACCAGAAAACAACTCTTGCTCATAGGAAAAAAAACTGCATTTGATTCAACTCCATTTAGAACTGGGAAATAAATGCTAGCTCGCCTTACAAGAAACACACTCTGCTTTTGAGAAAAGAGCACTCTTCTACTCTACTGTGTTTCCTATAGGGCCAGAACAATAAGCTTGCACAGAACAAAAGAAGTGTGCTTTCTACACACACGGCCATATCTAGTTCAATTCAGCTTAGGAAACTGACAAGAACAGTATACCCTCTTCAGTCAAATACACTGCACATGCTGGGAACAGACGCGAGTGCTATTTACACTGAGTATGGCAATGGGAGCGCAATAGTGACACTTCTTACAAGAAAAAAACTCTTGCTCATTGGACCAGAAACTGCACGGGATTCAATTCCATTTCTGACTGGGAAACAAACACTAGCTCGCCTTTCAATAAACACACTCTGCTTTTGAGAAAATAGCACTCTTCTACTCTACTGTGTTTCCTATGGGGTCCAAACAGTGAGCTTGCTCAGAACAAAAGAACTGTGCTTTCTACACACATGGCCATATCTAGTTCAATTCTGCTTAGGAACCTGACAAGAACAGTAGCTCCTCTTCATTCCAATACACTGTACTTGCTGGGAACCAATGCCAGTGCTATTTGCCCTGTGTATGACAATGAGAGCGCAATAGTGTCTCTTCTTACCAGAAAACAAATCTTGCTCGTAGGACCAGAAAGTGCATGTGATTCAACTCCATTTAGGACTGGGAAACAAACGCTAGCTCACCTAACAAGAAACACACTCTGCTTTTGAGAAAAGAGCACTCTCCTACTCTACTGTGTTTCCTATGGGGTCCGAACAGTGAGCTTGCTCAGAAAAAAAGAACTGTGCTTCCTACACACGTGCCATATCTAGTTCAACTCTGCTTAGGAAACTGACAAGAACAGTAGCTCCTCTTCAGTCCAATACACTGTACTTGCTGGAAACAGACGCGAGTGCTATTTGCACTGTGTATGGCAAAGGGAGCGCAATAGTGACTTTCCTTACTAGAAAACAACTCTTGCTGGTAGGACCAAAAACTGCATGTGATTCAACTCCATTTAGGACTGGGAAACAAACGCTAGCTCGCCTTACAAGAAACACACTCTGCTTTTGAGAAAAGAGCACTCTTCTACTCTACTGTGTTTCCTATGGGGTTCGAACAGTGAGCTTGCTCAGAACAAAAGAACTGTGCTTCCTACACACACGGGCTGTATCTAGTTCAACTCTGCTTAGGAAACTGACAAGAACAGTAGGTCCTCTTCAGACTAATACACTGTACTTGCTGGAAACAGACGCGAGTGCTATTTGCACTGTGTATGGCAAAGGGAGCGCAATAGTGACTTTCCTTACCAGAAAGCAACTCTTGCTGGTAGGACCAAAAACTGCATGTGATTCAACTCCATTTAGGACTGGGAAACAAACACAAGCTCGCCTTACAAGAAAAACACTCTGCTTTTGAAAAAGAGCACTCTTCTACTCTACTGTGTTTCCTATAGGGCCTGAACAGAGAGCTTGCTCAGAACAAAAGAACTGTGCTTCCTACATACACGGCCATATCTAGTTCAATTCTGCTTAGGAAACTGACAAGAACAGTAGCTCCTCTTCAGTCCAATACACTGTACTTGCTGGGAACAGACGCGAGTGCTATTTGCCCTGTGTATGACAATGGGAGCGCAATAGTGACTCTTAGTACCAGAAAACAAATCTTGCTCGTAGGACCAGAAACTGCATGTGATTCAACTCCATTTAGGACTGGGAAACAAACGCTAGCTCGCCTTACAAGAAACAAACTCTGCTTTTGTGAAAAGAGCACTCTCCTACTCTACTGTGTTTCCTATGGGGTCCGAACAGTGAGCTTGCTCAGAAAAAAAGAACTGTGCTTCCTACACACACGTGCCATATCTAGTTCAACCCTGCTTAGGAAACTGACAAGAACAGTAGCTCCTCTTCAGTCCAATACACTGTACTTGCTGGGAACAGACGCGAGTGCTATTTGCACTGTGTATGGCAAAGGGAGCGCAATAGTGACATTCCTTACCAGAAAAAAACTCTTGCTCATAGGACCAGAAACTGCATGTGACTCACCTCCATTTAGGACTGGGAAAGAAACGCAAGCTCGCCTTACAAGAAACAGACTCTGCTTTTGAGAACAGAGCACTCTTCTACTCTACTGTGTTTCCTATAGGGTCCGAACAGTGAGCTTGCTCTGAACAAAAGAACTGTGCTTCCTACACACACGGCCATATCTAGTTCAATTCTGCTTAGGAACCTGACAAGAACAGTAGATCCTCTTCATTCCAATACACCTTACTTTCTGGGAACAGACGCCAGTGCTATTTGTCCCGTGTATGGCAATGGCAGTGCAATAGTGACTATTCTTACCATAAAAGAACTCTTGCTCGTAGGATTAGAAACTGCATGTAATTCAACTCCATTTAGGACTGGGAAACAAATGCTAGCTGGCCTTTCAAGAAACACACTCTGCTTTTGAGAAAAGAGCACTCTTCTACTCTACTGTGTTTCCTAGAGGGCCAGAACAGAGAGATTGCTCAGAACAAAAGAACTGTGCTTCCTACATACAGGGCCATATCTAGTTCAATTCTGCTTAGGAAACTGACAAGAAAATAGATCCTTTCCAGTCCAATACACTGTACATGCTGGGAACAGACGCGAGCGCTATTTGCCCTGTGTATGACAATGGGAGCGCAATAGTGACTCTTCTTACCAGAAAACAACTCTTGCTCGTAGGACCAGAAACTGCATGTGATTCAACTCCATATAGGACTGGGAAAAAAACGCTAGCTGGCCTTACAAGAAACACACTCTGCTTTTGAGAAAAGAGCATTCTTCTACTCTACTGTGTTTCCTATGGGGTCCAAACAGTGAGCTTGCTCAGAACAAAAGAACTGTGCTTTCTACACACATGGACATATCTAGTTCAATTCTGCTTAGGAATCTGACAAGAACAGTAGCTCCTCTTCAGTCCAATACACTGTACTTGCTGGGAACCAATGCCAGTGCTATTTGCCATGTGTATGACAATGGGAGCACAATAGTGTCTCTTCTTACCAGAAAACAAATCTTGCTCGTAGGACCAGAAAGTGCATGTGATTCAACTCCATTTAGGACTGGGAAACAAACGCTAGCTCGCCTTACAAGAAACACACTCTGCTTTTGAGAAAAGAGCACTCTCCTACTCTACTGTGTTTCCTATGGGGTCCGAACAGTGAGCTTGCTCAGAAAAAAAGAACTGTGCTTCCTACACACACGTGCCATATCTAGTTCAACTCTGCTTAGGAAACTGACAAGAACAGTAGCTCCTCTTCAGTCCAATACACTGTACTTCCTGAAACAGACGCGAGTGCTATTTGCACTGTGTATGGCAAAGGGAGCGCAATAGTGACTTTCCTTACTAGAAAACAACTCTTGCTGGTAGGACCAAAAACTGCATGTGATTCAACTCCATTTAGGACTGGGAAACAAACGCTAGCTCGCCTTACAAGAAACACACTCTGCTTTTGAGAAAAGAGCACTCTTCTACTCTACTGTGTTTCCTATAGGGCAAGAACAGGGAGCTTGCTCAGAAAAAAAGACCTGTGCTTCCTACATACAGGGCCATATCTAGTTCAATTCTGCTTAGGAAACTGACAAGAACAATAGATCCTTTTCAGTCCAATACACTGTAAATGCTGGGAACAGACACGAGTGCTATTTGCCCTGTGTATTACAATGGGAGCGCAATAGTGACTCTTCTTACCAGAAAAGAACTCTTGCTCGTAGGACCAGAAACTGCATGTGATTCAACTCCATATAGGACTGGGAAAAAAACACTAGCTGGACTTACAAGAAACACACTCTGCTTTTGAGAAAAGAGCACTCTTCTACTCTACTGTGTTTCCTATAGGGCCAGAACAGAGAGCTTGCTCAGAAAAAAAGTACTGTGCTTCCTACACACACGTGCCATATCTAGTTCAACACTGCTTAGGAAACTGACAAGAACAGTAGCTCCTCTTCAGTCCAATACACTGTACTTGCTGGGAACAGACGCTAGTGCTATTTGCACTGTATATGCCAATGGGAGCGCAATAGTGACATTCCTTACCAGAAAAAAACTCTTGCTCATAGGACCAAAAACTGCATGTGATTCAACTCCATTTAGAACTGGGAAATAAATGCTAGCTCTCCTTACAAGAAACACACTCTGCTTTTGAGAAAAGAGCACTCTTCTACTCTACTGTGTTTCCTATAGGGCCAGAACAGTAAGCTTGCACAACACAAAAGAAGTGTGCTTCCTACACACACGGGCCATATCTAGTTCAATTCAGCTTAGGAAACTGACAAGAACTGTATACCCTCTTCAGTCAAATACACTGCACATGCTGGGAACAGACAGCAGTGCTATTTGCCCTGTGTATGACAATGGGAGCGCAATAGTGACTCTTCTTACCAGAAAACAACTCTTGCTCGTAGGACCAGAAACTGCATGTGACTCAACTCCATTTAGGACTGGGAAACAAACGCTAGCTCGCCTTACAAGAAACACACTCTGCTTTTGAGAAAAGAGCACTCTTCTACTCTACTGTGTTTCCTATAGGGCCAGAACAGTGAACTTAATCAGAACAAAAGAACTGAGCTTTCTACACACACGGGCCATATCTAGTTCAATTCTTCTTAGGAAACTGACAAGAACAGTGGAACCTCTTCAGTCCAATACACTGTACATGCTGGGAACAGACGCCAGTGCTATTTGCCCTGTGTGGCAATGGGAGCACAATAGTGACTTTCCTTAACAGAAATAAACTCTTGCTCGTAGGACCAGAAACTGCATGTGATTCAACTCCATTTAGGACTGGGAAACAAACGCTAGCTTGCCGTACAAGAAACACACTCTGCTTTTGAGAACAGAGCACTCTTCTAGTCTACTGTGTTTCCTATAGGGTCCGAACAGTGAGCTTGCTCTGAACAAAAGAACTGTGCTTCCTACACACACGGCCATATCTGGTTAAATTCTGCTTAGGAACCTGACAAGAACAGTAGATCCTCTTCAGTGCAATACACCGTACTGGCTGGGAACAGACGCCAGTGCTATTTGTCCCGTGTATGTCAATGGCAGCGCAATAGTGACTATTCTTACCATAAAAGAACTCTTGCTCGTAGGATTAGAAACTGCATGTGATTCAACTCAATTTAGGACTGGGAAACAAACGCTAGCTCGCCTTTCAAGAAACACACTCTGCTTTTGAGAAAAGAGCACTCTTCTACTCTACTGTGTTTCCTAGAGGGCCAGAACAGAGAGATAGCTCAGAACAAAAGAACTGTGCTTCCTACATACATGGCCATATCTAGTTCAATTCTGCTTAGGAAACTGACAAGAAAATAGATCCTTTTCAGTCCAATACACTGTACATGCTGGGAACAGACGCAAGCGCTATTTGCCCTGTGTATGACAATGGGAGCGCAACAGTGACTCTTCTTACCAGAAAACAACTCTTGCTCGTAGGACCAGAAACTGCATGTGATTCAACTCCATATAGAACTGGGAAAAAAACGCTGGCTTGCCTTAACAAGAAACACACTCTGCTTTTGAGAAAAGAGCACTCTTCTACTCTACTGTGTTTCCTATGGAGTCCGAACAGTGTGCTTTATCAGAACAAGAGAACTGTGCTTCCTACATACACGGGCCATATATAGTTCAACTCTGCTTAGAAAACTGACAAGAACAGTAGCTCCTCTTCAGTCCAATACACTGTACTTGCTGGGAACAGACGCGAGTGCTATTTGCACTGTGTATGGCAATGAGAGCACAATAGTGACATTCCTTACCAGAAAACAACTCTTGCTCATAGGAAAAAAAAAAGCATTTGATTCAACTCCATTTAGAACTGGGAAATAAATGCTAGCTCGCCTTACAAGAAACACACTCTGCTTTTGAGAAAAGAGCACTCTTCTACTCTACTGTGTTTCCTATAGGGCCAGAACAATAAGCTTGCACAGAACAAAAGAAGTGTGCTTCCTACACACACGGCCATATCTAGTTCAATTCAGCTTAGGAAACTGACAAGAACAGTATACCCTCTTCAGTCAAATACACTGCACATGCTGGGAACAGACGCGAGTGCTATTTACACTGAGTATGGCAATGGGAGTGCAAAAGTGACACTTTTTACAAGAAAAAAACTCTTGCTATTTGGACCAGAAACTGCACGGGATTCAATTCCATTTCTGACTGGGAAACAAACACTAGCTCGCCTTTCAATTAACACACTCTGCTTTTGAGAAAATAGCACTTTTCTACTCTACTGTGTTTCCTATGGGGTCCAAACAGTGAGCTTGCTCAGAACAAAAGAACTGTGCTTTCTACACACATGGCCATATCTAGTTCAATTCTGCTTAGGAACCTGACAAGAACAGTAGCTCCTCTTCATTCCAATACACTGTACTTGCTGGGAACCAATGCCAGTGCTATTTGCCCTGTGTATGACAATGGGAGCACAATAGTGTCTCTTCTTACCAGAAAACAACTCTTGCTCGTAGGACCAGAAAGTGCATGTGATTCAACTCCATTTAGGACTGGGAAACAAACGCTAGCTCGCCTAACAAGAAACACACTCTGCTTTTGAGAAAAGAGCACTCTCCTACTCTACTGTGTTTCCTATGGGGTCCGAACAGTGAGCTTGCTCAGAAAAAAAGAACTGTGCTTCCTACACACACGTGCCATATCTAGTTCAACTCTGCTTAGGAAACTGACAAGAACAGTAGCTCCTCTTCAGTCCAATACACTGTACTTGCTGGAAACAGACGCGAGTGCTATTTGCACTGTGTATGGCAAAGGGAGCGCAATAGTGACTTTCCTTACTAGAAAACAACTCTTGCTGGTAGGACCAAAAACTGCATGTGATTCAACTCCATTTAGGACTGGGAAACAAACGCTAGCTCGCCTTACAAGAAACACACTCTGCTTTTGAGAAAAGAGCACTCTCCTACTCTACTGTGTTTCCTATGGGGTCCGAACAGTGAGCTTGCTCAGAAAAAAAGAACTGTGCTTCCTACACACACGTGCCATATCTAGTTCAACTCTGCTTAGGAAACTGACAAGAACAGTAGCTCCTCTTCAGTCCAATACACTGTACTTGCTGGAAACAGACGCGAGTGCTATTTGCACTGTGTATGGCAAAGGGAGCGCAATAGTGACTTTCCTTACTAGAAAACAACTCTTGCTGGTAGGACCAAAAACTGCATGTGATTCAACTCCATTTAGGACTGGGAAACAAACGCTAGATCACCTTACAAGAAACACACTCTGCTTTTGAGAAAAGAGCACTCTTCTACTCTACTGTGTTTCCTATGGGGTTCGAACAGTGAGCTTGCTCAGAACAAAAGAACTGTGCTTCCTACATACACGGCCATATCTAGTTCAATTCTGCTTAGGAAACTGACAAGAACAATAGATCCTTTTCAGTCCAATACACTGTACATGCTGGGAACAGACGCGAGGGCTATTTGCACTATGTATGGCAATGGGATAGCAATAGTGACTTTCCTTACCAGAAAACAACTCTTGCTCGTAGGACCAGAAACAGCATGTAATTCAACTCCATATAAGGCTGGGAAAAAAACACTAGCTGGCCTTACAAGATACACACTCTGCTTTTGAGAAAAGAGCACTCTTCTACTCTACTGTGTTTCCTATGGGGTCCGAACAGTGAGCTTGCTCAGAACAAAAGAACTGTGCTTCCTACACACGGGCTGTATCTATTTCAACTCTGCTTAGAAAACTGACAAGAACAGTAGCTCCTCTTCAGTCCAATACACTGTACTTGCTGGGAACCGACGAGAGTACTATTTGCACTGTGTATTGCAATGGGAGCGCAATAGTGACTTTCCTACCAGAAAACAACTCTTGCTGGTAGGACCAGAAACTGCATGTGATTCAACTCCATTTAGGACTGGGAAACAAATGCTCGCTTGCCTTACATGAAACACACTCTGCTTTTGAGAAAAGAGCACTCTTCTACTCTACTGTGTTTCCTATGGGGTCCGAACAGTGAGCTTGCTCAGAACAAAAGAACTGTGCTTCCTGCACACACGGGCCATATCTAGTTCAACTCTGCTTAGGGAACTGACAAGAACAGTAGCTCCTCTTCAGTCCGATACACTGTACTTGCTGGGAACAGAAGCCAGTGCTATTTGCATTGTGTATGGCAATGGGAGCGCAATAGTGACTCTTCTTATCAGAAATCAACTCTTGCTCGTAGGACCAGAAACTTTATGTGATTCAACTCCATTTAAGACTGGTTAACAAACGCCAGCTCACCTTACAAGAAACACACTCTGCTTTTGAGAAAAGAGCACTCTTCTACTCTACTGTGTTTCCTATGGTGTCCGAACAGTGAGCTTGCTCAGAACAAAAGAACTGTACTTCCTACACACACGGGCCATATTTAGTTCAACTCTGCTTAGGAAACTGAGAAGAAAAGTAGCTCTTCTTCATGCCAATACACTGTACATGCTGGGAACAGACACGAGTGCAATTTGCACTGTGTATGGCAATGAGAGCACGATAGTGACATTCCTTACCAGAAAACAACTCTTGCTCATAGGACCAAAAACTGCATGTGATTCAACTCCATTTAGAACTGGGAAATAAATGCTAGCTCGCCTTACGAGAAACACACTCTGCTTTTGAGAAAAGAGCACTCTTCTACTCTACTGTGTTTCCTATAAGGCCAGAACAGTAAGCTTGCACAGAACAAAAGAAGTATGCTTCCTACACACGCGGCCATATCTAGTTCAATTCAGCTTAGGAAACTGACAAGAACAGTATACCCTCTTCAGTCAAATACACTGCACATGCTGGGAACAGACACCAGTGCTATTTGCCCTGTGTATGACAATGGGAGCGCTATAGTGACTCTTCTTACGAGAAAACAACTCTTGCTTGTAGGACCAGAAACTGCATGTGACTCAACTCCATTTAGGACTGGGAAAGAAACGCAAGCTTGCCTTACAAGAAACACACTCACCTTTTGAGAAAAGAGCACTCTTCTGCTCTACTGTGTTTCCTATAGGGCCAGAACAGTGAACTTGCTCAGAACAAAAGAACTGTGTTTCCTACACACAGGGGCCATATCTAGTTCAACTCTGCTTAGGAAACTGAAAAGAACAGTTGCTCCTCTTCAGTCCAATACTCTGTACTTGCTGGGAACAGATGCGAGTGCTATTTGCACTATGTATGGCAATGGGAGCACAATAATAACTTTCCTTACCAGAAAACAACTCTTGTAGTAGGACCAGAAACTGCATGTGATTCAACTCCATTTAGGACTGGGAAACAAACGCTAGCTCGCCTTAGAAGAAACACACTCTGCTTTTGAGAAAAGAACACTCTTCTACTCTACTGTGTTTCCTATGGGGTCCGAACAGTGAGCTTGCTCAGAACAAAAGAACTGTGCTTCCTACACACACGGGCCATATCTAGTTCAACTGTGCTTAGGAAACTGACAAGAACAGTAGCTCCTCTTCAGTCCAATACACTGTACTTGCTCGAAACAGACACGAGTGCTCTTTGCACTGTGTGTGGCAAAGGGAGCGCAATAGTGACTTTCCTTACCAGAAAACAACTCTTGCTGGTAGGACCAAAAACTGCATGTGATTCAACTCCATATAGGACTGGGAAAAAAACACTAGCTGCACTTACAAGAAACACACTCTGCTATTGAGAAAAGAGCACTCTTCTACTCTACTGTGTTTCCTGTAGGGCCAGAACAGAGAGCTTGCTCAGAACAAAAGAACTGTGCTTCCTACATAAACGGCCATATCTAGTTCAATTCTGCTTAGGAAACTGACAAGAAGAATAGATCCTTTTCAGTCCAATACACTGTACATGCTGGGAACAGACGCGAGTGCTATTTGTACTGTGTATGTCAATGGGAGCCCAATAGTGACTCTTCTTACCAGAAAACTACTCTTGCTCGTAGGACCAAAAACTGCATGTGACTCAACTCCATTTAGGACTGGGAAACAAACGTTAGCTAGCCTTACAAGAAACACACTCTGCTTTTGACAAAAGACCACTATTCTACTCTACTGTGTTTCCTATAGGGCCAGAACAGTGAGCTTGCTCAGTACAAAAGAACTGTGCTTCCTACACACACGGGCCATATCTGGTTCAACTCTGCTTAGGAAACTGACAAGAACAGTAGCTCCTATTCAGTCCAATACACTGTACTTGCTGGGAACAGACGCAAGTGCTATTAGCACTGTGTATGGCAAAGGGAGCACAATAGTGACTTTCCTTACCAGAAAACAACTCTTGCTCGTAGGACCAGAAACTGCATGTGATTCAAATCCATTTTTGACTGGGAAACAAATGCTAGCTCGCCTTACAATAAACACACATCTGCTTTTGAGAAAAGAGCACTCTTCTACTCTATATTGTTTCCTATGGAGTCCGAACAGTGAGCTTGCTCAGAACAAAAGAACTGTGCTTCCTACACACACCGCTATATCTAGTTCAATTCTGCTTAGGAACCTGACAAGAACAGTAGATTCTCTTCAGTCCAATACACTGTACATGCGGGGAACCGACGCCAGTGCTAATTGCCCTGTGTATGACAATGGGAGCGCTATATTGACTCTTCTTACCAGAAAACCACGCTTGCTCGTAAGACCACAAACTGCATGTGATTCAACTCCATTTAGGACTACAAAACAAACGCTAGCTCGCCTTACAAGAAACACACTCTGTTTTTTAGAAAAGAGCACTCTTCTACTCTACTGCGTTTCCTATGGGGTCCAAACAGTGAGCTTGCTCAGAACAAAAGATCTGTGCTTCCTACACACATGGACCATATCTAGTTCAACTCTGCTTAGGAAACTGAGAAGAACAGTAGCTCCTCTTCAGTCCAATACACTGTACTTGCTGGGAACAGACGCGAGTGCTATTTGCACTGTGTATGGCATTTGGGGCGCAATAGTGACTCTTCTTAGTAGAAAACAACTCTTGCTCGTAGGACCAAAAACTGCCTGTGACTCAATTCCATTTAGGACTGGGAATCAAACGCGAGCTCGCCTTACAAGAAACACACTCTGCTTTAGAGAAAAGAGCACTCTTCTCCTCTACTCTGTTTCCTACAGGGCCAGAACGGTGAGCTTGCTCAGAACATTATAACTGTGCTTCCTACACACACGGGCCATATCTAGTTCAACTCTGCTTAGGAAACTGACAAGAACAGTAGCTCTTCTTCAGTCTGATACACTGTACTTGCTAGGAACAGATGTGAGTGCTATTTGCACTGTGTATGGCAATGGGAGCACAATAGTGACTTTCCTTACCAGAAAACAACTCTTGCTCGTAGGACCAGAAACTGCATGTGATTCAACTCCATTTAGGACTGGGAAACAAACGCTAGCTTGCCGTACAAGAAACACACTCTGCTTTTGAGAAAAGAGCACTCTTCTACTCTACTGTGTTTCCTATGGGGTCCGAACAGTGAGCTTGCTCTGAACAAAAGAACTGTGCTTCCTACACACGCGGCCATACCTAGTTCAATTCTGCTTAGGAAACTGACAAAAACAGTAGCTCCTCTTCAGTCCGATACACTGTACTTGCTGGGAACAGACGCGAGTGCTATTTGCACTGTGTATGGCAATGGGAGCACAATAGTGACTTTCCTTACTAGAAAACAATTCTTGCTCGTAGGACCAGAAACTGCATGTAATTCAACTCCATATAGGACTGGGCAACAAATGCTAGCTCGCCTCACATGAAACACACCCTGCTTTTGAGAAAAGAGAACTCTTCTACTCTACTGTGTTTCCTATTGGGCCAGAACAGTGAACTTGCTCAGAACAAATGAACTGTGCTTCCTACACACAGGGCCCATATCTAGTTCAACTCTGCTTAGGAAACTGACAAGAACAGTAGCTCCTCTTCAGTCCAATACTCTGTACATGCTGGGAACAGACGGCAGTGCTATATGCACTGTGTATGGCAATGGGAGCGCAATAGTGACTCTTATTACCAGAAAAAAACTCATGCTCGTAGGACCAGAAACTGCACGGGATTCAATTCCATTTCTGACTGGGAAACAAAGAGTAGCTTGCCTTTCAAGAAACACACTCTGCTTTTGAGAAAAGAGCACTCTTCTAATCTACAGTGTTTCCTATGTGTCTGAACAGTGAGCTTGCTCAGAACAAAAGAACTGTGCTTCCTACACACACGGGCCATATCTAGTTCAACTCTGCTTAGGAAACTGACAAGAACAGTAGCTCCTCTTCAGTCCAATACACTGTACTTGATGGGAACAGACGCGAGTGCTATTTGCCCTGTGTAAGAAAATGGGTGCGCAATAGTGACTCTTCATACCAGAAAACAACTCTTGCTCGTAGGACCAGAAACAGCATGTGATGCAACTCCATTTAAGACTGGGAAACAAATGCTAGCTCGCATCACATGAAACACACCCTGCTTTTGAGAAAAGAGAACTCTTCTACTCTACTGTGTTTCCTATGGGGACCGAACAGTGAGCTTGCTCAGAACAAAAGAACTGTGATTCCTACACAAACGGCCATATCTAGTTCAACACTGCTTAGGAAACTGACAAGAACAGTAGATCCTCTTCAGTCCAATACACTGTACTTGCTGGGAACAGACGCAAGTGCTATTTGCACTGTGTAGGGCATTTGGCGCACAATAGTGACTTTCCTTACCAGAAAACAACTCTTGCTCGTAGGACCATAAACTGCATGTGATTCAACACCATTTGAGACTGGGAAAGAAACGCTAGCTCGCCTTACAAGAGACACACTCTGCTTTTGATAAAAGAGCACTCTTTTACTCTACTGTGTTTCCTATGGGGTCCAAAGAGTGAGCTTGCTCAGAACAAAAGAACTGTGCTTCCTACACACATGGACCATATCTAGTTCAAATCTGCTTAGGAAACTGACAAGAACAGTAGCTCCTCTTCAGTCTGATACACTGTACTTGCTGGGAACAGACGCGAGTGCTATTTGAACTGTGTATGGCATTTGGAGCGCAATAGTGACTCTTCTTACCATAAAACAACTCTTGCTCGTAGGACCAAAAACTGCATGTGATTCAACTCCATTTAGGACTGGGAAACAAACGCGAGCTCGCCTTACAAAAAAAAAAACACTCTGCTTTAGATAAAAGAGCACTCTTCTACTCTACTGTGTTTCCTATAGGGCCAGAACAGTGAGCTTGCTCAGAACATAAGAACTGTCCTTCCTAAACACACGGGACATATCTAGTTCAACTCTGCTTAGGAAACTGACAAGAACAGTAGCTCCTCTTCAGTCCGATACACTGTACTTGCTGAGAACAGACGCGAGTGCTACCTGCACTGTGTATGGCAATTGGAGCACAATAGTGACTCGTATTACCAGAAAACAACTCTTGCTCTTAGGACAAAAAACTGCATGTGACTCAACTCCATTTAGGACTGGGAAACAAACTCTAGCTCGCCTTACAAGAAACACACTCTGTTTTTGAGAAAATAGCACTCTTCTACTCTACTGTGTTTCCCATGGGGCCAGAACAGTGAGCTTGCTCAGAACAAATGAACTGTGCTTCCTCGACACACGGGCCATATCTAGTTCAACTCTGCTTAGGAGACTAACAAGAACAGTAGCTCCTCTTCAGTCAAATACATTGTACATGCTGGGAACAGACGGGAGAGCTATTTGCACTGTGCATGGCAATGGGAGCGCAATAGTTACTTTCCTTACCAGAAAACAACTCTTGCTCGTAGGACCAGAAACTTCATGTGATTCAACTCCATTTAGGACTGGGAAACAAACGCTAGCTCGCCTTACAAGAAACACACTCTGCTTTAGATAAAAGAGCGCTCTTCTACTCTACTGTGTTTCCTATGGGGTCCAAACAGAGAGCTTGCTCAGAACAAAAGAACTGTGCTTCCTACACACACGGACCATATGTAGTTCAACTCTGCTTAGGAACCTGACAAGAACAGTAGCTCCTCTTCCGAACAATACACTGTATTTGCTGGGAACAGACGCGAGTGCTATTTGCACTATGTATGGCAATGAGAGCACAATAGTGACTTTCCTTACCAGAAAACAACTCTTGCTCGTAGGACAAAAAACTGCATGTGAGTCAACTCCATTTAGGACTGGGAAACAAACGCTAGCTCGCTTTCCAAGAAACACACTCTGCTTTTGAGAAAAGAGCACTCTTCTACTCTACTGTGTTTCCTATGTGTTCGGAACAGTGAGCTTGCTCAGAACAAAAAAACTGTGCTTCCTACAAACACGGCCATATCTAGTTCAAATCTGCTTAGGAACCTTACAAGAACAGTAGATCCTCTTCAGTCCAATACACTGTACTTGCTGGGAACAGAAGCCAGTGCTATTTGCATTGTGTATGGCAATGGGAGCGCAATAGTGACTCTTCTTATCAGAAATCAACTCTTGCTCGTAGGACCAGAAACTTTATGTGATTCAACTCCATTTAAGACTGGTTAACAAACGCCAGCTCACCTTACAAGAAACACACTCTGCTTTTGAGAAAAGAGCACTCTTCTACTCTACTGTGTTTCCTATGGTGTCCGAACAGTGAGCTTGCTCAGAACAAAAGAACTGTACTTCCTACACACACGGGCCATATTTAGTTCAACTCTGCTTAGGAAACTGAGAAGAAAAGTAGCTCTTCTTCATGCCAATACACTGTACATGCTGGGAACAGACACGAGTGCAATTTGCACTGTGTATGGCAATGAGAGCACGATAGTGACATTCCTTACCAGAAAACAACTCTTGCTCATAGGACCAAAAACTGCATGTGATTCAACTCCATTTAGAACTGGGAAATAAATGCTAGCTCGCCTTACGAGAAACACACTCTGCTTTTGAGAAAAGAGCACTCTTCTACTCTACTGTGTTTCCTATAAGGCCAGAACAGTAAGCTTGCACAGAACAAAAGAAGTATGCTTCCTACACACGCGGCCATATCTAGTTCAATTCAGCTTAGGAAACTGACAAGAACAGTATACCCTCTTCAGTCAAATACACTGCACATGCTGGGAACAGACACCAGTGCTATTTGCCCTGTGTATGACAATGGGAGCGCTATAGTGACTCTTCTTACGAGAAAACAACTCTTGCTTGTAGGACCAGAAACTGCATGTGACTCAACTCCATTTAGGACTGGGAAAGAAACGCAAGCTTGCCTTACAAGAAACACACTCACCTTTTGAGAAAAGAGCACTCTTCTGCTCTACTGTGTTTCCTATAGGGCCAGAACAGTGAACTTGCTCAGAACAAAAGAACTGTGTTTCCTACACACAGGGGCCATATCTAGTTCAACTCTGCTTAGGAAACTGACAAGAACAGTTGCTCCTCTTCAGTCCAATACTCTGTACTTGCTGGGAACAGATGCGAGTGCTATTTGTACTATGTATGGCAATGGGAGCACAATAATAACTTTCCTTACCAGAAAACAACTCTTGTAGTAGGACCAGAAACTGCATGTGATTCAACTCCATTTAGGACTGGGAAACAAACGCTAGCTCGCCTTAGAAGAAACACACTCTGCTTTTGAGAAAAGAACACTCTTCTACTCTACTGTGTTTCCTATGGGGTCCGAACAGTGAGCTTGCTCAGAACAAAAGAACTGTGCTTCCTACACACACGGGCCATATCTAGTTCAACTCTGCTTAGGAAACTGACAAGAACAGTAGCTCCTCTTCAGTCCAATACACTGTACTTGCTCGAAACAGACACGAGTGCTCTTTGCACTGTGTGTGGCAAAGGGAGCGCAATAGTGACTTTCCTTACCAGAAAACAACTCTTGCTGGTAGGACCAAAAACTGCATGTGATTCAACTCCATATAGGACTCGGAAAAAAACACTAGCTGCACTTACAAGAAACACACTCTGCTATTGAGAAAAGAGCACTCTTCTACTCTACTGTGTTTCCTGTAGGGCCAGAACAGAGAGCTTGCTCAGAACAAAAGAACTGTGCTTCCTACATAAACGGCCATATCTAGTTCAATTCTGCTTAGGAAACTGACAAGAAGAATAGATCCTTTTCAGTCCAATACACTGTACATGCTGGGAACAGACGCGAGTGCTATTTGTACTGTGTATGTCAATGGGAGCCCAATAGTGACTCTTCTTACCAGAAAACTACTCTTGCTCGTAGGACCAAAAACTGCATGTGACTCAACTCCATTTAGGACTGGGAAACAAACGTTAGCTAGCCTTACAAGAAACACACTCTGCTTTTGACAAAAGACCACTAATCTACTCTACTGTGTTTCCTATAGGGCCAGAACAGTGAGCTTGCTCAGTACAAAAGAACTGTGCTTCCTACACACACGGGCCATATCTGGTTCAACTCTGCTTAGGAAACTGACAAGAACAGTAGCTCCTATTCAGTCCAATACACTGTACTTGCTGGGAACAGACGCAAGTGCTATTAGCACTGTGTATGGCAAAGGGAGCACAATAGTGACTTTCCTTACCAGAAAACAACTCTTGCTCGTAGGACCAGAAACTGCATGTGATTCAAATCCATTTTTGACTGGGAAACAAATGCTAGCTCGCCTTACAATAAACACACATCTGCTTTTGAGAAAAGAGCACTCTTCTACTCTATATTGTTTCCTATGGAGTCCGAACAGTGAGCTTGCTCAGAACAAAAGAACTGTGCTTCCTACACACACCGCTATATCTAGTTCAATTCTGCTTAGGAACCTGACAAGAACAGTAGATTCTCTTCAGTCCAATACACTGTACATGCGGGGAACCGACGCCAGTGCTAATTGCCCTGTGTATGACAATGGGAGCGCTATATTGACTCTTCTTACCAGAAAACCACGCTTGCTCGTAAGACCACAAACTGCATGTGATTCAACTCCATTTAGGACTACAAAACAAACGCTAGCTCGCCTTACAAGAAACACACTCTGTTTTTTAGAAAAGAGCACTCTTCTACTCTACTGCGTTTCCTATGGGGTCCAAACAGTGAGCTTGCTCAGAACAAAAGATCTGTGCTTCCTACACACATGGACCATATCTAGTTCAACTCTGCTTAGGAAACTGAGAAGAACAGTAGCTCCTCTTCAGTCCAATACACTGTACTTGCTGGGAACAGACGCGAGTGCTATTTGCACTGTGTATGGCATTTGGGGCGCAATAGTGACTCTTCTTAGTAGAAAACAACTCTTGCTCGTAGGACCAAAAACTGCCTGTGACTCAATTCCATTTAGGACTGGGAATCAAACGCGAGCTCGCCTTACAAGAAACACACTCTGCTTTAGAGAAAAGAGCACTCTTCTCCTCTACTCTGTTTCCTACAGGGCCAGAACGGTGAGCTTGCTCAGAACATTATAACTGTGCTTCCTACACACACGGGCCATATCTAGTTCAACTCTGCTTAGGAAACTGACAAGAACAGTAGCTCCTCTTCAGTCTGATACACTGTACTTGCTAGGAACAGATGTGAGTGCTATTTGCACTGTGTATGGCAATGGGAGCACAATAGTGACTTTCCTTACCAGAAAACAACTCTTGCTCGTAGGACCAGAAACTGCATGTGATTCAACTCCATTTATGACTGGGAAACAAACGCTAGCTTGCCGTACAAGAAACACACTCTGCTTTTGAGAAAAGAGCACTCTTCTACTCTACTGTGTTTCCTATGGGGTCCGAACAGTGAGCTTGCTCTGAACAAAAGAACTGTGCTTCCTACACACGCGGCCATACCTAGTTCAATTCTGCTTAGGAAACTGACAAAAACAGTAGCTCCTCTTCAGTCCGATACACTGTACTTGCTGGGAACAGACGCGAGTGCTATTTGCACTGTGTATGGCAATGGGAGCGCAATAGTGACTTTCCTTACTAGAAAACAATTCTTGCTCGTAGGACCAGAAACTGCATGTAATTCAACTCCATATAGGACTGGGCAACAAATGCTAGCTCGCCTCACATGAAACACACCCTGCTTTTGAGAAAAGAGAACTCTTCTACTCTACTGTGTTTCCTATTGGGCCAGAACAGTGAACTTGCTCAGAACAAATGAACTGTGCTTCCTACACACAGGGCCCATATCTAGTTCAACTCTGCTTAGGAAACTGACAAGAACAGTAGCTCCTCTTCAGTCCAATACTCTGTACATGCTGGGAACAGACGGCAGTGCTATATGCACTGTGTATGGCAATGGGAGCGCAATAGTGACTCTTATTACCAGAAAAAAACTCATGCTCGTAGGACCAGAAACTGCACGGGATTCAATTCCATTTCTGACTGGGAAACAAAGAGTAGCTTGCCTTTCAAGAAACACACTCTGCTTTTGAGAAAAGAGCACTCTTCTAATCTACAGTGTTTCCTATGTGTCTGAACAGTGAGCTTGCTCAGAACAAAAGAACTGTGCTTCCTACACACACGGGCCATATCTAGTTCAACTCTGCTTAGGAAACTGACAAGAACAGTAGCTCCTCTTCAGTCCAATACACTGTACTTGATGGGAACAGACGCGAGTGCTATTTGCCCTGTGTAAGAAAATGGGTGCGCAATAGTGACTCTTCATACCAGAAAACAACTCTTGCTCGTAGGACCAGAAACAGCATGTGATGCAACTCCATTTAAGACTGGGAAACAAATGCTAGCTCGCATCACATGAAACACACCCTGCTTTTGAGAAAAGAGAACTCTTCTACTCTACTGTGTTTCCTATGGGGACCGAACAGTGAGCTTGCTCAGAACAAAAGAACTGTGATTCCTACACAAACGGCCATATCTAGTTCAACACTGCTTAGGAAACTGACAAGAACAGTAGATCCTCTTCAGTCCAATACACTGTACTTGCTGGGAACAGACGCAAGTGCTATTTGCACTGTGTAGGGCATTTGGCGCACAATAGTGACTTTCCTTACCAGAAAACAACTCTTGCTCGTAGGACCATAAACTGCATGTGATTCAACACCATTTGAGACTGGGAAAGAAACGCTAGCTCGCCTTACAAGAGACACACTCTGCTTTTGATAAAAGAGCACTCTTTTACTCTACTGTGTTTCCTATGGGGTCCAAAGAGTGAGCTTGCTCAGAACAAAAGAACTGTGCTTCCTACACACATGGACCATATCTAGTTCAAATCTGCTTAGGAAACTGACAAGAACAGTAGCTCCTCTTCAGTCTGATACACTGTACTTGCTGGGAACAGACGCGAGTGCTATTTGAACTGTGTATGGCATTTGGAGCGCAATAGTGACTCTTCTTACCATAAAACAACTCTTGCTCGTAGGACCAAAAACTGCATGTGATTCAACTCCATTTAGGACTGGGAAACAAACGCGAGCTCGCCTTACAAAAAAAAAAACACTCTGCTTTAGATAAAAGAGCACTCTTCTACTCTACTGTGTTTCCTATAGGGCCAGAACAGTGAGCTTGCTCAGAACATAAGAACTGTCCTTCCTAAACACACGGGACATATCTAGTTCAACTCTGCTTAGGAAACTGACAAGAACAGTAGCTCCTCTTCAGTCCGATACACTGTACTTGCTGAGAACAGACGCGAGTGCTACCTGCACTGTGTATGGCAATTGGAGCACAATAGTGACTCGTATTACCAGAAAACAACTCTTGCTCTTAGGACAAAAAACTGCATGTGACTCAACTCCATTTAGGACTGGGAAACAAACTCTAGCTCGCCTTACAAGAAACACACTCTGTTTTTGAGAAAATAGCACTCTTCTACTCTACTGTGTTTCCCATGGGGCCAGAACAGTGAGCTTGCTCAGAACAAATGAACTGTGCTTCCTCGACACACGGGCCATATCTAGTTCAACTCTGCTTAGGAGACTAACAAGAACAGTAGCTCCTCTTCAGTCAAATACATTGTACATGCTGGGAACAGACGGGAGAGCTATTTGCACTGTGCATGGCAATGGGAGCGCAATAGTTACTTTCCTTACCAGAAAACAACTCTTGCTCGTAGGACCAGAAACTTCATGTGATTCAACTCCATTTAGGACTGGGAAACAAACGCTAGCTCGCCTTACAAGAAACACACTCTGCTTTAGATAAAAGAGCGCTCTTCTACTCTACTGTGTTTCCTATGGGGTCCAAACAGAGAGCTTGCTCAGAACAAAAGAACTGTGCTTCCTACACACACGGACCATATGTAGTTCAACTCTGCTTAGGAACCTGACAAGAACAGTAGCTCCTCTTCCGAACAATACACTGTATTTGCTGGGAACAGACGCGAGTGCTATTTGCACTATGTATGGCAATGAGAGCACAATAGTGACTTTCCTTACCAGAAAACAACTCTTGCTCGTAGGACAAAAAACTGCATGTGAGTCAACTCCATTTAGGACTGGGAAACAAACGCTAGCTCGCTTTCCAAGAAACACACTCTGCTTTTGAGAAAAGAGCACTCTTCTACTCTACTGTGTTTCCTATGTGTTCGGAACAGTGAGCTTGCTCAGAACAAAAAAACTGTGCTTCCTACAAACACGGCCATATCTAGTTCAAATCTGCTTAGGAACCTTACAAGAACAGTAGATCCTCTTCAGTCCAATACACTGTACTTGCTGGGAACAGACGCCAGTGCTATTTGTCCTGTGTATGGCAATGGCAGCGCAATAGTGACTCTTCTTACCAGAAAACAACTCTTGCTCGTAGGACCAGAAACTGCATGTGATTCAACTCCATTTAGGACTGGGAAACAAACTCCAGCTCGCTTTACAAGAAACACACTCTGCTTTTGAGAAAAGAGCACTCTTCTACTCTACTTTGTTTCCTATAGGGCCAGAACAGTGAGCTTGCTCAGAAAAAAAGAACTGTGCTTCCTACACACACGGGCCATATCTAGTTCAACTCTGCTTAGGAAACTGAGAAGAACAGTAGCTCCTCTTCAGTCTGATACACTGTACTTGCTGGGAACAGACGGGAGGGCTATTTGCACTGTGTATGGCAATGGGAGCGCAATAGTGACTTTCCTTACCAGAAAACAACTCTTGCTCGTAGGACCAGAAACTGCATGTGATTCAACTCCATTTAGGACTGGGAAACAAACGCTAGCTCGCCTTACAAGAAACACACTCTGCTTTTGAGAAAAGAGCACTCTTCTACTCTACTGTGTTTTCAATGGGGTCCGAACAGTGAGCTTGCTCATAACAAAAAAAACTGTGCTTCCTACACACACGGCCATATCTAGTTCAAGTCTGCTTAGGAAACTGACAAGAACATTAGCACCTATTCACTCCAATACTCTGTACTTTCTGGGAAGAGACGCAAGTGCTATTTGCACTGTGTATGGCAATGGTTGCGCAATAGCGACTTTCCTTACCAGAAAACAACTCTTGCTCGTAGGACCAGAAACTGCATGTGATTCAACTCCATTTAGGACTGGGAAACAAATGCTAGCTCGCCTTACATGAAACACACTCTGCTTTTGAGAAAAGAGCACTCTTCTACTCTACTGTGTATCCTATGGGGTCCAAACAGTGAGCTTGCTCAGAATAAAAGAACTGTGCTTCCTACACACACGGGCCATATCTAGTTCAACTCTGCTTAGGAAACTGACAAGAACAGTAGCTCCTCTCCAGTCCAATACACTGTAATTGCGGGGAAGAGACGCGAGAGCTATTTGCACTGTGTATGACAATTGGAGCACAATAGTGACTCATCTTACCAGAAAACAACTCTTCCTCGTAGGACAAAAAACTGCCTGTGACTCAACTCCATTTAGGAATGGGAAACAAACGCTAGCTTGCCTTACAAGAAACACACTCTGCTTTTGAGAAAAGAGCACTCTTCTACTCTACTGTGTTTCCTATGGGGTCCTAACAGTGAGATTGCTCAGAACAAAAGAACTGTGCTTCCTGCACACACGGCCATATCTAGTTCAATTCTGCTTAGGAACCTGACAAGAACAGTAGATCCTCTTCAGTCCAATACACTGTACTTGCTGGGAACAGACGCCAGGGCAATTTGTCCTGTGCATGACAATGGCTGCGCAATAGTAACTCTTCTTACCATAAAACAACTCTTGCACATAGGACCAGAAACTGTATGTGATTCAACTCCATTTAGGACTGGGAAACAAACGGTAGCTCGCCTTACAAGAAACACATTCTGCTTTAGAGAAAAGAGCACTCATCTACTCTACTGTGTTTCCTATAGGGCCATAACAGTGAGCTTGCTCAGAACAAAAGAACTGTGCTTCCTACACACACGGGCCATATCTAGTTCAATCTGCTTAGGAAACTGACAAGAACAGTAGCTCCTCTTCAGTCCAATACACTGTACTTGTTGGGAACAGACGCGAGTACTATTTGCAATGTGTATGGCAATGAGAGCGCAATAGTGACTTTCCTTACCAGAAAACAACTCTTGCTCATAGGACCAGAAACTGCATGTGATTCAACTCCATTTAGGACTGGGAAACAAACGATAGCTTGCCTTACAAAAAACACACTCTGCTTTTGAGAAAAGAGCACTCTTCTACTCTACTTTGTTTCCTTTTGGGTCCGAAAAGTGAGCTTGCTCAGAACAAAAGAACTGTGCTTCCTACACACACGTCCATATCTAGTTCAATTCTGCTTAGGAACCTGACAAGAACAGTAGATCCTCTTCGGTCCAATACACTGTACTTGCTGCGAACAGATGCCAGTGCTATTTGTCCTGTGTATGGCAATGGCAGCGCAATAGTGAATCTTCTTACCAGAAAACAACTCTTGCTCATAGAACCAAAAACTGCATGTGACTCAAATCCATTTAGGACTGGGAAACAAACGCTAGCTCGCCTTACAAGAAACACACTCTGCTTTAGAGAAAAGAGCACTCTTCTACTCTACTGTGTTTCCTATGGGGTCCAAACAGTGAGCTTCCTCAGAACAAAAGAACTGTGCTTCCTACACACACGGACCATATGTAGTTCAACTCTGCTTAGGAAACTGAGAAGAACAGTAGCTCCTCTTCAGTCCAATACACTGTACTTGCTGGAAGAGATGCCAGTGCTATTTGCACTGTGTATGGCAATGGGAGCGCAATAGTAACTTTCCTTACCAGAAAACAACTCTTGCTCATAGGACCAGAAACTGCATGTGATTCAACTCCATTTAGGACTGGGAAACAAACGCTAGCTGGCCTTACAAGAAACACACTCTGCTTTAGAGAAAAGAGCACACTTCTACTCTACTGTGTTTCCTATGGGGTCCAAACAGAGAGCTTGCTCAGAACAAAAGAACTGTGCTTCCTACACACACGGACCATATGTAGTTCAACTCTGCTTAGGAAACTGACAAGAACAGTAGCTCCTCTTCATTCCAATACACTGTTCTTGCTGGGAACCTACGCGAGTGCTATTTGCACTGTGTATGGCAATGAGAGCGCAATAGTGACTTTCCTTACCAGAAAACAACTCTTGCTCATAGGACAAAAAACTGCATGTGACTCAACTTCATTTAGGACTGGGAAACAAACTCTAGCCGCCTTACAAGAAACACACTCTGCTTTTGAGAAAAGAGCAGTATTCTACTCTAATGTGTTTGCTATGGGGTCCAAACAGTGAGCTTGCTCAGAACAAAAGAACTGTGCTTCCTACACACATGGACCATATTTAGTTCAAATCTGCTTAGGAAACTGACAAGAACAGTAGCTCCTATTCAGTCCAATACACTGTACATGCCTGGAACAGACGCGAGTGCTATTTGCACTGTGTATGGCATTTGGAGCACAATATTGACTCTTCTTACCAGAAAACAACTCTTGCTCGTAGTACCTGAAATTGCATGGGATTCAACTCCATTTAGGACTAGGAAACAAACGCTAGCTCGCCTTACAAGAAACACACTCTGCTTTAGAGAAAAGAGCACTCATCTACTCTACTGTGTTTCCTATAGGGCCAGAAGAGTGAACTTGCTCAGAACATAAGAACTGTTCTTCCTACACACACGGGCCATATCTAGCTCAACTCTGCTTAAGAAACTGACAAGAACAGTAGCTCCTCTTCAGTCCGATACACTGTACTTGCTGGGAACAGACGCGAGTGCTATTTGCACTGTATAAGGCAATGAGAGCGCAATAGTGACTTTCCTTACCAGAAAACAACTCTTGCTCGTAGGAACATAAACTGCATGTGATGCAACTCCATTTAGGACTGGGAATCAAATGCTAACTCGCCTTACAAGAAACACTCTCTGCTTTTTAGAAAAGAGCACTCTTCTACTCTACTGTGTTTCCTATGGGGTCCAAACAGTGAGCTTGCTCAGAACAAAAGAACTGTGCTTCCTACACACATGGACCATATCTAGTTCAACTCTACTTAGGAAACTGACAAGAACAGTAGCTCCTATTCAGTCCAATACACTGTACATGCAGGGAACAGACGCGAGTACTATTTGCACTATGTATGGCATTTGGAGCACAATAGTGACTCTTCTTACCAGAAAACAACTCTTGTTCTTAGGACCAAAAACTGCATGTGACTCAAATCCATTTAGGACTGGGAAACAAACGCGAGCTCGCCTTACAAGAAACACACTCTGCTTTAGAGAAAAGAGCACTCTTCTACTCTACTGTGTTTCCTATCGGGTCCAAAAAGTGAGCTTGCTCAGAACAAAAGAACTGTGCTTCCTACACGCACGGATCATATCTAGTTCAACTCTGCTTAGGAAACTGACAAGAACAGTAGCTCCTATTCAGTCCAATACACTGTACTTGCTGGGAACAGATGCGAGTGCTATTTGCACTGTGTATGGCATTTGGAGCACAATAGTGACTCTTCTTACCATAAAACAACTCTTCCTCGTAGGACCAAAAACTGCATGTGACTCAACTCCATTTTGGCCTGGGAAACAAACGCGAGCTCGCCTTACAAGAAACACACTCTGCTTTTGAGAAAAGAGCACTCTTCTACTCTACTGTGTTTTCTATGGGGTCCAAACAGTGAGCTTGCTCAGAACAAAAGAACTGTGCTTCCTACACACATGGACCATATCTAGTTCAACGCTGCTTAGGAAACTGACAAGAACAGTAGCTTCTCTTCAGTCCAACACACTGTACCTGGTGGGAACAGACGCGAGTGCTATTTGCACTGTGTATGGCATTTGGAGCGCAATAGTGACTCTTCTTACCAGAAAACAACTCTTGCTCGTAGGACCAAAAACTGTCTGTGACTCAACTCCATTTAGGACTGGGAAACAAACGCGAGCTCGCCTTACAAGAAACACACTCTGCTTTAGAGAAAAGTGCACTCTTCTACTCTACTGTGTTTCCTATAGGGCCAGAACAGTGAGTTTTCTCAGAACATAATAACTGTGCTTCCTACACACAAGGACCATATGTAGTTCAACTCTGCTTAGGAAACTGACAAGAACAGTAGCTCCTATTCAGTCCAATACACTGTACTTGCTGGGAAAAGACATGAGTGCTATTTGCCCTGTGTATGGCAATGGGAGCGCAATAGTGACTTTCCTTACCAGAAAACAACTCTTGTTCGTAGGACTAGAAACTGCATGTGATTCAACTCCATTTAGGACTAGGAAACAAACCCTAGCTCGCCTTACAAGAAACACACTCTGCTTTTCAGAAATGAGCACTCTTCTACTCTACTGTGTTTCCTATGGGGTCCGAACAGTGAGCTTGCTCAGAACAAAAGAACTGTGCTTCCTACACACACGGCCATATCTAGTTCAATTCTGCTTAGGAACCTGACAAGGACAGTAGATCCTCTTCAGTCTAATACACTGTACTTGCTGGGAACAGATGCCAGTGCTATTTGTCCTGTGTATGGCAATGGCAGTGCAATAGTGACTATTCTTACCATAAAACAACTCTTGCTCGTAGGACCAGAAACTGCATGTGATTCCACTCCATTTAGGCCTGGGAAACAAACGCTAGCTCACCTTACAAGAAACACACTCTGCTTTTGACAAAAGAGCACTCTTCTACTCTACTGTGTTTTCTATGGGGTCCAAACAGTGAGCTTGCTCAGAACAAAAGAACTGTGCTTCCTACACACATGGACCATATCTAGTTCAACTCTGCTTAGGAAACTGACAAGAACAGTAGCTTCTCTTCAGTCCAACACACTGTACCTGGTGGGAACAGACGCGAGTGCTATTTGCACTGTGTATGGCATTTGGAGCGCAATAGTGACTCTTCTTACCAGAAAACAACTCTTGCTCGTAGGACCAAAAACTGTCTGTGACTCAACTCCATTTAGGACTGGGAAACAAACGCGAGCTTGCCTTACAAGAAACACACTCTGCTTTAGAGAAAAGAGCACTCTTCTACTTTAATGTGTTTCCTATAGGGCCAGAACAGTGAGCTTGCTTAGAACAAAAGAACTGTGCTTCCTACACACATGGACCATATCTAGTTCAACTCTGCTTAGTAAACTGACAAGAACAGTAGCTCCTCTTCAGTCCAATACACTGTACTTGCTGGGAAGAGACGCCAGTGCTATTTGCACTGTGTATGGCAAAGAGAGCGCAATAGTGACTTTCCTTACCAGAAAACAACTCTTGCTCGTAGGAACACAAACTGCATGTGATTCAACGCCACTTAGGACTGGGAAACAAATGCTAGCTCGCCTTAAAAGAAACACTCTCTGCTTTTTAGAAAAGAGCACTATTCTACTCTACTGTGTTTCCTATGGGGTCCAAACAGTGAGCTTGCTCAGAACAAAAGAACTGTGCTTCCTACACACATGGACCATATCTAGTTCATCTCTGCTTAGGAAACTGACAAGAACAGTAGCTGCTATTCAGTCCAATACACTGTACATGCCTGGAACAGACGCGAGTGCTATTTACACTGTGTATGGCATTTGGAGCACAATAGTGACTCTTCTTACCAGAAAACAACTCTTGCTCGTAGTACCAGAAACTGCATGGGATTCAACTCCATTTAGGACTGCGAAACAAACGCGAGCTCGCCTTACAAGAAACACACTCTGCTTTAGAGAAAAGAGCACTCTTCTACTCTACTGTGTTTCCTATAGGGCAAGAACAGTGAGCTTGCTCAAAACAAAAGAACTGTGCTTCTTACACACATGGACCATATCTAGTTCAACTCTGCTTAGGAAACTGACAAGAACAGTAGCTCCTATTCAGTCCAATACACTGTACTTCTGGGAAGAGACGCCAGTGCTATTTGCACTTTGTATGGCAATGAGAGCGCAATAGTGACTTTCCTTACCAGAAAACAACTCTTGCTCGTAGGACCAGAAACTGCATGTGATTCCACTCCATTTAGGACTGGGAAACAAACGCTAGCTTGCCTTAAAAGAAACACACTCTGCTTTTGAGAAAAGAGCACTCTTCTACTCTACTGTGTTTCCTTTTGGGTCCGAAAAGTGAGCTTGCTCAGAACAAAAGAACTGTGCTTCCTACACACACGTCCATATCTAGTTCAATTCTGCTTAGGAACCTGACAAGAACAGTAGATCCTCTTCAGTCCAAAACACTGTAGTTGCTGCGAACAGATGCCAGTGCTATTTGTCCTGTGTATGGCAATGGCAGCGCAATAGTGAATCTTCTTACCAGAAAACAACTCTTGCTCATAGAACCAAAAACTGCATGTGACTCAAATCCATTTAGGACTGGGAAACAAACGCTAGCTAGCCTTACAAGAAACACACTCTGCTTTAGAGAAAAGAGCACTCTTCTACTCTACTGTGTTTCCTATGGGGTCCAAACAGTGAGCTTGCTCAGAACAAAAGAACTGTGCTTCCTACACACACGGACCATATGTAGTTCAACTCTGCTTAGGAAACTGAGAAGAACAGTAGCTCCTCTTCAGTCCAATACACTGTACTTGCTGGAAGAGATGCCAGTGCTATTTGCACTGTGTATGGCAATGGGAGCGCAATAGTAACTTTCCTTACCAGAAAACAACTCTTGCTCGTAGGACCAGAAACTGCATGTGATTCAACTCCATTTAGGACTGGGAAACAAACGCTAGCTGGCCTTACAAGAAACACACTCTGCTTTAGAGAAAAGAGCACACTTCTACTCTACTGTGTTTCCTATGGGGTCCAAACAGAGAGCTTGCTCAGAACAAAAGAACTGTGCTTCCTACACACACGGACCATATGTAGTTCAACTCTGCTTAGGAAACTGACAAGAACAGTAGCTCCTCTTCATTCCAATACACTGTTCTTGCTGGGAATCTACGCGAGTGCTATTTGCACTGTGTATGGCAATGAGAGCGCAATAGTGACTTTCCTTACCAGAAAACAACTCTTGCTCATAGGACAAAAAACTGCATGTGACTCAACTTCATTTAGGACTGGGAAACAAACTCTAGCTCGCCTTACAAGAAACACACTCTGCTTTTGAGAAAAGAGCAGTATTCTACTCTAATGTGTTTGCTATGGGGTCCAAACAGTGAGCTTGCTCAGAACAAAAGAACTGTGCTTCCTACACACATGGACCATAGTTAGTTCAAATCTGCTTAGGAAACTGACAAGAACAGTAGCTCCTATTCAGTCCAATACACTGTACATGCCTGGAACAGACGCGAGTGCTATTTGCACTGTGTATGGCATTTGGAGCACAATATTGACTCTTCTTACCAGAAAACAACTCTTGCTCGTAGTACCTGAAATTGCATGGGATTCAACTCCATTTAGGACTAGGAAACAAACGCTAGCTCGCCTTACAAGAAACACACTCTGCTTTAGAGAAAAGAGCACTCATCTACTCTACTGTGTTTCCTATAGGGCCAGAACAGTGAGCTTGCTCAGAACATAAGAACTGTTCTTCCTACACACACGGGCCATATCTAGCTCAACTCTGCTTAAGAAACTGACAAGAACAGTAGCTCCTCTTCAGTCCAATACACTGTACTTGCTGGGAACAGACGCGAGTGCTATTTGCACTGTATATGGCAATGAGAGCGCAATAGTGACTTTCCTTACCAGAAAACAACTCTTGCTCGTAGGAACACAAACTGCATGTGATGCAACTCCATTTAGGACTGGGAATCAAATGCTAACTCGCCTTACAAGAAACACTCTCTGCTTTTTAGAAAAGAGCACTCTTCTACTCTACTGTGTTTCCTATGGGGTCCAAACAGTGAGCTTGCTCAGAACAAAAGAACTGTGCTTCCTACACACATGGACCATATCTAGTTCAACTCTACTTAGGAAACTGACAAGAACAGTAGCTCCTATTCAGTCCAATACACTGTACATGCAGGGAACAGACGCGAGTCCTATTTGCACTATGTATGGCATTTGGAGCACAATAGTGACTCTTCTTACCAGAAAACAACTCTTGTTCTTAGGACCAAAAACTGCATGTGACTCAAATCCATTTAGGACTGGGAAACAAACGCGAGCTCGCCTTACAAGAAACACACTCTGCTTTAGAGAAAAGAGCACTCTTCTACTCTACTGTGTTTCCTATCGGGTCCAAAAAGTGAGCTTGCTCAGAACAAAAGAACTGTGCTTCCTACACGCACGGATCATATCTAGTTCATCTCTGCTTAGGAAACTGACAAGAACAGTAGCTCCTATTCAGTCCAATACACTGTACTTGCTGGGAACAGATGCGAGTGCTATTTGCACTGTGTTTGGCATTTGGAGCACAATAGTGACTCTTCTTACCATAAAACAACTCTTCCTCGTAGGACCAAAAACTGCATGTGACTCAACTCCATTTAGGACTGGGAAACAAACGCGAGCTCGCCTTACAAGAAACACACTCTGCTTTTGAGAAAAGAGCACTCTTCTACTCTACTGTGTTTCCTATAGGGCCAGAACAGTGAGCTTGCTCAGAACATAATAACTGTGCTTCCTACACACAAGGACCATATGTAGTTCAACTCTGCTTAGTAAACTGACAAGAACAGTAGCTCCTATTCAGTCCAATACACTGTACTTGCTGGGAAAAGACACGAGTTCTATTTGCCCTGTGTATGGCAATGGGAGCGCAATAGTGACTTTCCTTACCAGAAAACAACTCTTGTTGGTAGGACTAGAAACTGCATGTGATTCAACTCCATTTAGGACTAGGAAACAAACCCTAGCTCGCCTTACAAGAAACACACTCTGCTTTTCAGAAATGAGCACTCTTCTACTCTACTGTGTTTCCTATGGGGTCCGAACAGTGAGCTTGCTCAGAACAAAAGAACTGTGCTTCCTACACACACGTCCATATCTAGTTCAATTCTGCTTAGGAACCTGACAAGAACAGTAGATCCTCTTCAGTCTATTACACTGTACTTGCTGGGAACAGACGCCAGTGCTATTTGTCCTGTGTATGGCAATGGCAGCGCAATAGTGACTATTCTAACCATAAAACAACTCTTGCTCGTAGGACCAGAAACTGCATGTGATTCCACTCCATTTAGGACTGGGAAACAAACGCTAGCTCGCCTTACAAGAAACACACTCTGCTTTTGAGAAAAGAGCACTCTTCTACTCTACTGTGTTTTCTATGGGGTCCAAACAGTGAGCTTGCTCAGAACAAAAGAACTGTGCTTCCTACACACATGGACCACATCTAGTTCAACGCTGCTTAGGAAACTTACAAGAACAGCAGCTTCTCTTCAGTCCAACACACTGTACCTGGTGGGAACAGACGCGAGTGCTATTTGCACTGTGTATGGCATTTGGAGCGCAATAGTGACTCTTCTTACCAGAAAACAACTCTTGCTCGTAGGACCAAAAACTGTCTGTGACTCAACTCCATTTAGGACTGGGAAACAAACGCGAGCTTGCCTTACAAGAAACACACTCTGCTTTAGAGAAAAGAGCACTCTTCTACTTTAATGTGTTTCCTATAGGGCCAGAACAGTGAGCTTGCTTAGAACAAAAGAACTGTGCTTCCTACACACATGGACCATATCTAGTTCAACTCTGCTTAGTAAACTGACAAGAACAGTAGCTCCTCTTCAGTCCAATACACTGTACTTGCTGGGAAGAGACGCCAGTGCTATTTGCACTGTGTATGGCAAAGAGAGCGCAATAGTGACTTTCCTTACCAGAAAACAACTCTTGCTCGTAGGAACACAAACTGCATGTGATTCAACGCCACTTAGGACTGGGAAACAAATGCTAGCTCGCCTTAAAAGAAACACTCTCTGCTTTTTAGAAAAGAGCACTATTCTACTCTACTGTGTTTCCTATGGGGTCCAAACAGTGAGCTTGCTCAGAACAAAAGAACTGTGCTTCCTACACACATGGACCATATCTAGTTCATCTCTGCTTAGGAAACTGACAAGAACAGTAGCTGCTATTCAGTCCAATACACTGTACATGCCTGGAACAGACGCGAGTGCTATTTGCACTGTGTATGGCATTTGGAGCACAATAGTGACTCTTCTTACCAGAAAACAACTCTTGCTCGTAGTACCAGAACCTGCATGGGATTCAACTCCATTTAGGACTGCGAAACAAACGCGAGCTCGCCTTACAAGAAACACACTCTGCTTTAGAGAAAAGAGCACTCTTCTACTCTACTGTGTTTCCTATAGGGCAAGAACAGTGAGCTTGCTCAGAACAAAAGAACTGTGCTTCTTACACACATGGACCATATCTAGTTCAACTCTGCTTAGGAAACTGACAAGAACAGTAGCTCCTATTCAGTCCAATACACTGTACTTCTGGGAAGAGACGCCAGTGCTATTTGCACTTTGTATGGCAATGAGAGCGCAATAGTGACTTTCCTTACCAGAAAACAACTCTTGCTCGTAGGACCAGAAACTGCATGTGATTCCACTCCATTTAGGACTGGGAAACAAACGCTAGCTTGCCTTAAAAGAAACACACTCTGCTTTTGAGAAAAGAGCACTCTTCTACTCTACTGTGTTTCCTTTTGGGTCCGAAAAGTGAGCTTGCTCAGAACAAAAGAACTGTGCTTCCTACACACACGTCCATATCTAGTTCAATTCTGCTTAGGAACCTGACAAGAACAGTAGATCCTCTTCAGTCCAATACACTGTTTTTGCTGGAACAGACGCCAGTGCTATTTGTCCTGTGTATGGCAATGGCAGCGCAATAGTGAATCTTCTTACCATTAAACAACTCTTGCTCGTAGAACCAGAAACTGCATGTGATTCCACTCCATTTAGGACTAGGAAACAAACGCTAGCTCGCCTTACAAGAAACACACTCTGCTTTAGAGAAAAGAGCACTCATCTACTCTACTGTGTTTCCTATAATGTCAAAACAGTGAGCTTGCTCAGAACATAAGAACTGTTCTACCTACACACACGGGCCATATCTAGCTCAACTCTGCTTAAGAAACTGACAAGAACAGTAGCTCCTCTTCAGTCTGATACACTGTACTTGCTGGGAACAGACGCGAGTGCTATTTGCACTGTGTATGGCAATGACAGCGCAATAGTGACTCTACTTACCAGAAAACAACTCTTGCTCGTAGGAACACAAACTGCATGTGATTCAACTCCATTTAGGACTGGGAAACAAACGATAGCTCGCCTTACAAGAAACACACTCTGCTTTAGAGAAAAGAGCACTCTTCTACTCTACTGTGTTTCCTATGGGGTCCAAACAGTGAGCTTGCTGAGAACAAAAGAACTGTGCTTCCTACACACACGGATCATATCTAGTTAAACTCTGCTTAGGAAACTGACAAGAACAGTAGCTCCTATTCAGTCCAATACACTGTACTTGCTGGGAACAGACGCGAGTGCTATTTGCACTGTGTATGGCAATGACAGCGCAATAGTGACTCTTCTTACCAGAAAACAACTCTTGCTCTTAGGACCAAAAACTGCATGTGACTCAAATCCATTTAGGACTGGGAAACAAACGCGAGCTCGCCTTACAAGAAACACACTCTGCTTTAGAGAAAAGAGCACTCTTCTACTCTACTGTGTTTCCTATGGGGTCCAAACAGTGAGCTTGCTCAGAACAAAAGAACTGTGCTTCCTACACACACGGATCATATCTAGTTAAACTCTGCTTAGGAAACTGACAAGAACAGTAGCTCCTATTCAGTCCAATACACTGTACTTGCTGGGAACAGATGCGAGTGCTATTTGCACTGTGTATGGCATTTGGAGCACAATAGTGACTCTTCTTACCAGAAAACAACTCTTGCTCGTAGGACCAAAAACTGTCTGTGACTCAACTCCATTTAGGACTGGGAAAGAAACTCGAGCTCGCCTTACAAGAAACACACTCTGCTTTAGAGAAAAGAGCACTCTTCTACTCTACTGTGTTTCCTATGGGGTCCAAACAGTGAGCTTGCTCAGAACAAAAGAACTGTGCTTCCTACACACATGGACCATATCTAGTTCAACTCTGCTTAGGAAACTGACAAGAACAGTATCTCCTATTCAGTCCAATACACTGTACTTGCGGGGAACAGACGCGAGTGCTATTTGCACTGTGTATGGCAATTGGAGCACAATAGTGACATGTCTTACCAGAAAACAACTCTTGCTCGTAGGACAAAAAACTGCATGTGACTCAACTCCATTTAGGACTGGGCAACAAACGCTAGCTCGACTTCCAAGAAACACACTCTGCTTTTGAGAAAAGAGCACTCTTCTACTCTACTGTGTTTCCTATATGTTCCGAACAGTGAGCTTGCTGAGAACAAAAAAACTGTGCTTCCTACTCACACGGCCATATCTAGTTCAAGTCTGCTTAGGAACCTGACAAAACAGTATATCCTCTTCAATCCAATACACTGTACTTGCTGGGAACAGACGCCAGTGCTATTTGTCCTGTGTATGGCAATGGCAGCGCAATAGTGACTCTTCTTACCAGAAAACAGCTCTTGCTCGTAGGACCAGAAACTGCATGTGATTAAACTCCATTTAGGACTGGGAAACAAACTCTAGCTCGCTTTATAAAAAACACACTTTGCTTTTGAGAAAAGAGCACTCTTCTCCTCTACTGTGTTTCCTATAAGGCCAGAACAGTGAGCCTGCTCAGAACAAAACAACTGTGCTTCCTACACACACGGGCCATATCTAGTTGAACTCTGCTTAAGAAACTGACAAGAACAGTAGCTCCTCTTCAGTCCGATACACTGTACTTGCTGGGAACAGACGCGAGTGCTATTTGCACTGTGTATTGCAATGGGAGCGCAATAGTGACTTTCCTTACCAGAAAACAACTCTTGGTCGTAGGACCAGAAACTGCACGTGATTCAACACCATTTAGGACTGGGAAACAAATGCTAGCTTGCCTTACAAGAAACACACTCTGCTTTTGAGAAAAGAGCACTCTTCTACTCTACTGTGTTTCCTATGGGGTCTGAACAGTGAGCTTGCTCAGAACAAAAGAACTGTGCTTTCTACACACACGGGCCATAACTAGTTCAACTCTGCTTAGGAAACAAACAAGAACAGTAGCTCCTCTTCACTCCAGTACACTGTACTTGCGGGGAACAGACGCGAGTGCTATTTGCACTGTGTATGGCAATTGGAGCACAATAGTGAATTGTCTTACCAGAAAACAAATCTTGTTCGTAGGACAAAAAACTGCATGTGACTCAACTCCATTTAGGACTGGGAAACAAACGCTAGCTCGACTTCCAAGAAACACACTCTGCTTTTGAGAAAAGAGCACTCTTCTACTCTACTGTGTTTCCTATGTGTTCCGAAAATTGAGGTTGCTCAGAACAAAAAAACAGTGCTTCCTACACACACGGTCATATCTCGTTCAAGTCTGCTTAGGAACCTGACAAGAACAGTAGATCCTCTTCAGTCCAATACACTGTACTTGCTGGGAACAGACGCCAGTGCTATTTGTCCTGTGTAGGGCAATGGCAGTGCAATTGTGACTCTTCTTACCAGAAAACAACTCTTGCTCGTAGGACCAGAAACTGCATGTGATTCAACTCCATTTAGGACTGGGAAACAAAAGCTAGCTCACGTCATATGAAACACACTCTCCTTTTGAGAAAAGAGCACTCTTCTACTCTACTGTGTTTTCTATGGGGTCTGAACAGTGAGCTTGTTCAGAACAAAAGAAATGTGCTTCCTACACACACGGGCCATATCTAGTTCAACTCTGCTTTGGAAACTGAGAATAACAGTAGCTCCTCTTCAGTCCGATACACTGTACTTGCTGGGAACAGACGCGAGTGCTATTTGCACTGTGTATGGCAATGGGAGCGCAATAGTGACTTTCCTTACTAGAAAACAATTCTTGCTCGTAGGACCAGAAACTGCATGTAATTCAACTCCATATAGGACTGGGCAACAAATGCTAGCTCGCCTCACATGAAACACACCCTGCTTTTGAGAAAAGAGAACTCTTCTACTCTACTGTGTTTCCTATTGGGCCAGAACAGTGAACTTGCTCAGAACAAATGAACTGTGCTTCCTACACACAGGGCCCATATCTAGTTCAACTCTGCTTAGGAAACTGACAAGAACAGTAGCTCCTCTTCAGTCCAATACTCTGTACATGCTGGGAACAGACGGCAGTGCTATATGCACTGTGTATGGCAATGGGAGCGCAATAGTGACTCTTATTACCAGAAAAAAACTCATGCTCGTAGGACCAGAAACTGCACGGGATTCAATTCCATTTCTGACTGGGAAACAAAGAGTAGCTTGCCTTTCAAGAAACACACTCTGCTTTTGAGAAAAGAGCACTCTTCTAATCTACAGTGTTTCCTATGTGTCTGAACAGTGAGCTTGCTCAGAACAAAAGAACTGTGCTTCCTACACACACGGGCCATATCTAGTTCAACTCTGCTTAGGAAACTGACAAGAACAGTAGCTCCTCTTCAGTCCAATACACTGTACTTGATGGGAACAGACGCGAGTGCTATTTGCCCTGTGTAAGAAAATGGGTGCGCAATAGTGACTCTTCATACCAGAAAACAACTCTTGCTCGTAGGACCAGAAACAGCATGTGATGCAACTCCATTTAAGACTGGGAAACAAATGCTAGCTCGCATCACATGAAACACACCCTGCTTTTGAGAAAAGAGAACTCTTCTACTCTACTGTGTTTCCTATGGGGACCGAACAGTGAGCTTGCTCAGAACAAAAGAACTGTGATTCCTACACAAACGGCCATATCTAGTTCAACACTGCTTAGGAAACTGACAAGAACAGTAGATCCTCTTCAGTCCAATACACTGTACTTGCTGGGAACAGACGCAAGTGCTATTTGCACTGTGTAGGGCATTTGGCGCACAATAGTGACTTTCCTTACCAGAAAACAACTCTTGCTCGTAGGACCATAAACTGCATGTGATTCAACAAAATTTGAGACTGGGAAAGAAACGCTAGCTCGCCTTACAAGAGACACACTCTGCTTTTGATAAAAGAGCACTCTTTTACTCTACTGTGTTTCCTATGGGGTCCAAAGAGTGAGCTTGCTCAGAACAAAAGAACTGGGCTTCCTACACACATGGACCATATCTAGTTCAAATCTGCTTAGGAAACTGACAAGAACAGTAGCTCCTCTTCAGTCTGATACACTGTACTTGCTGGGAACAGACGCGAGTGCTATTTGAACTGTGTATGGCATTTGGAGCGCAATAGTGACTCTTCTTACCATAAAACAACTCTTGCTCGTAGGACCAAAAACTGCATGTGATTCAACTCCATTTAGGACTGGGAAACAAACGCGAGCTCGCCTTACAAAAAAAAAAACACTCTGCTTTAGATAAAAGAGCACTCTTCTACTCTACTGTGTTTCCTATAGAGCCAGAACAGTGAGCTTGCTCAGAACATAAGAACTGTCCTTCCTAAACACACGGGACATATCTAGTTCAACTCTGCTTAGGAAACTGACAAGAACAGTAGCTCCTCTTCAGTCCGATACACTGTACTTGCTGAGAACAGACGCGAGTGCTACCTGCACTGTGTATGGCAATTGGAGCACAATAGTGACTCGTATTACCAGAAAACAACTCTTGCTCTTAGGACAAAAAACTGCATGTGACTCAACTCCATTTAGGACTGGGAAACAAACGTTAGCTAGCCTTACAAGAAACACACTCTGCTTTTGACAAAAGACCACTATTCTACTCTACTGTGTTTCCTATAGGGCCAGAACAGTGAGCTTGCTCAGTACAAAAGAACTGTGCTTCCTACACACACGGGCCATATCTGGTTCAACTCTGCTTAGGAAACTGACAAGAACAGTAGCTCCTATTCAGTCCAATACACTGTACTTGCTGGGAACAGACGCAAGTGCTATTAGCACTGTGTATGGCAAAGGGAGCACAATAGTGACTTTCCTTACCAGAAAACAACTCTTGCTCGTAGGACCAGAAACTGCATGTGATTCAAATCCATTTTTGACTGGGAAACAAATGCTAGCTCGCCTTACAATAAACACACATCTGCTTTTGAGAAAAGAGCACTCTTCTACTCTATATTGTTTCCTATGGAGTCCGAACAGTGAGCTTGCTCAGAACAAAAGAACTGTGCTTCCTACACACACCGCTATATCTAGTTCAATTCTGCTTAGGAACCTGACAAGAACAGTAGATTCTCTTCAGTCCAATACACTGTACATGCGGGGAACCGACGCCAGTGCTAATTGCCCTGTGTATGACAATGGGAGCGCTATATTGACTCTTCTTACCAGAAAACCACGCTTGCTCGTAAGACCACAAACTGCATGTGATTCAACTCCATTTAGGACTACAAAACAAACGCTAGCTCGCCTTACAAGAAACACACTCTGTTTTTTAGAAAAGAGCACTCTTCTACTCTACTGCGTTTCCTATGGGGTCCAAACAGTGAGCTTGCTCAGAACAAAAGATCTGTGCTTCCTACACACATGGACCATATCTAGTTCAACTCTGCTTAGGAAACTGAGAAGAACAGTAGCTCCTCTTCAGTCCAATACACTGTACTTGCTGGGAACAGACGCGAGTGCTATTTGCACTGTGTATGGCATTTGGGGCGCAATAGTGACTCTTCTTAGTAGAAAACAACTCTTGCTCGTAGGACCAAAAACTGCCTGTGACTCAATTCCATTTAGGACTGGGAATCAAACGCGAGCTCGCCTTACAAGAAACACACTCTGCTTTAGAGAAAAGAGCACTCTTCTCCTCTACTCTGTTTCCTACAGGGCCAGAACGGTGAGCTTGCTCAGAACATTATAACTGTGCTTCCTACACACACGGGCCATATCTAGTTCAACTCTGCTTAGGAAACTGACAAGAACAGTAGCTCCTCTTCAGTCTGATACACTGTACTTGCTAGGAACAGATGTGAGTGCTATTTGCACTGTGTATGGCAATGGGAGCACAATAGTGACTTTCCTTACCAGAAAACAACTCTTGCTCGTAGGACCAGAAACTGCATGTGATTCAACTCCATTTATGACTGGGAAACAAACGCTAGCTTGCCGTACAAGAAACACACTCTGCTTTTGAGAAAAGAGCACTCTTCTACTCTACTGTGTTTCCTATGGGGTCCGAACAGTGAGCTTGCTCTGAACAAAAGAACTGTGCTTCCTACACACGCGGCCATACCTAGTTCAATTCTGCTTAGGAAACTGACAAAAACAGTAGCTCCTCTTCAGTCCGATACACTGTACTTGCTGGGAACAGACGCGAGTGCTATTTGCACTGTGTATGGCAATGGGAGCGCAATAGTGACTTTCCTTACTAGAAAACAATTCTTGCTCGTAGGACCAGAAACTGCATGTAATTCAACTCCATATAGGACTGGGCAACAAATGCTAGCTCGCCTCACATGAAACACACCCTGCTTTTGAGAAAAGAGAACTCTTCTACTCTACTGTGTTTCCTATTGGGCCAGAACAGTGAACTTGCTCAGAACAAATGAACTGTGCTTCCTACACACAGGGCCCATATCTAGTTCAACTCTGCTTAGGAAACTGACAAGAACAGTAGCTCCTCTTCAGTCCAATACTCTGTACATGCTGGGAACAGACGGCAGTGCTATATGCACTGTGTATGGCAATGGGAGCGCAATAGTGACTCTTATTACCAGAAAAAAACTCATGCTCGTAGGACCAGAAACTGCACGGGATTCAATTCCATTTCTGACTGGGAAACAAAGAGTAGCTTGCCTTTCAAGAAACACACTCTGCTTTTGAGAAAAGAGCACTCTTCTAATCTACAGTGTTTCCTATGTGTCTGAACAGTGAGCTTGCTCAGAACAAAAGAACTGTGCTTCCTACACACACGGGCCATATCTAGTTCAACTCTGCTTAGGAAACTGACAAGAACAGTAGCTCCTCTTCAGTCCAATACACTGTACTTGATGGGAACAGACGCGAGTGCTATTTGCCCTGTGTAAGAAAATGGGTGCGCAATAGTGACTCTTCATACCAGAAAACAACTCTTGCTCGTAGGACCAGAAACAGCATGTGATGCAACTCCATTTAAGACTGGGAAACAAATGCTAGCTCGCATCACATGAAACACACCCTGCTTTTGAGAAAAGAGAACTCTTCTACTCTACTGTGTTTCCTATGGGGACCGAACAGTGAGCTTGCTCAGAACAAAAGAACTGTGATTCCTACACAAACGGCCATATCTAGTTCAACACTGCTTAGGAAACTGACAAGAACAGTAGATCCTCTTCAGTCCAATACACTGTACTTGCTGGGAACAGACGCAAGTGCTATTTGCACTGTGTAGGGCATTTGGCGCACAATAGTGACTTTCCTTACCAGAAAACAACTCTTGCTCGTAGGACCATAAACTGCATGTGATTCAACACCATTTGAGACTGGGAAAGAAACGCTAGCTCGCCTTACAAGAGACACACTCTGCTTTTGATAAAAGAGCACTCTTTTACTCTACTGTGTTTCCTATGGGGTCCAAAGAGTGAGCTTGCTCAGAACAAAAGAACTGTGCTTCCTACACACATGGACCATATCTAGTTCAAATCTGCTTAGGAAACTGACAAGAACAGTAGCTCCTCTTCAGTCTGATACACTGTACTTGCTGGGAACAGACGCGAGTGCTATTTGAACTGTGTATGGCATTTGGAGCGCAATAGTGACTCTTCTTACCATAAAACAACTCTTGCTCGTAGGACCAAAAACTGCATGTGATTCAACTCCATTTAGGACTGGGAAACAAACGCGAGCTCGCCTTACAAAAAAAAAAAACACTCTGCTTTAGATAAAAGAGCACTCTTCTACTCTACTGTGTTTCCTATAGGGCCAGAACAGTGAGCTTGCTCAGAACATAAGAACTGTCCTTCCTAAACACACGGGACATATCTAGTTCAACTCTGCTTAGGAAACTGACAAGAACAGTAGCTCCTCTTCAGTCCGATACACTGTACTTGCTGAGAACAGACGCGAGTGCTACCTGCACTGTGTATGGCAATTGGAGCACAATAGTGACTCGTATTACCAGAAAACAACTCTTGCTCTTAGGACAAAAAACTGCATGTGACTCAACTCCATTTAGGACTGGGAAACAAACTCTAGCTCGCCTTACAAGAAACACACTCTGTTTTTGAGAAAATAGCACTCTTCTACTCTACTGTGTTTCCCATGGGGCCAGAACAGTGAGCTTGCTCAGAACAAATGAACTGTGCTTCCTCGACACACGGGCCATATCTAGTTCAACTCTGCTTAGGAGACTAACAAGAACAGTAGCTCCTCTTCAGTCAAATACATTGTACATGCTGGGAACAGACGGGAGAGCTATTTGCACTGTGCATGGCAATGGGAGCGCAATAGTTACTTTCCTTACCAGAAAACAACTCTTGCTCGTAGGACCAGAAACTTCATGTGATTCAACTCCATTTAGGACTGGGAAACAAACGCTAGCTCGCCTTACAAGAAACACACTCTGCTTTAGATAAAAGAGCGCTCTTCTACTCTACTGTGTTTCCTATGGGGTCCAAACAGAGAGCTTGCTCAGAACAAAAGAACTGTGCTTCCTACACACACGGACCATATGTAGTTCAACTCTGCTTAGGAACCTGACAAGAACAGTAGCTCCTCTTCCGAACAATACACTGTATTTGCTGGGAACAGACGCGAGTGCTATTTGCACTATGTATGGCAATGAGAGCACAATAGTGACTTTCCTTACCAGAAAACAACTCTTGCTCGTAGGACAAAAAACTGCATGTGAGTCAACTCCATTTAGGACTGGGAAACAAACGCTAGCTCGCTTTCCAAGAAACACACTCTGCTTTTGAGAAAAGAGCACTCTTCTACTCTACTGTGTTTCCTATGTGTTCGGAACAGTGAGCTTGCTCAGAACAAAAAAACTGTGCTTCCTACAAACACGGCCATATCTAGTTCAAATCTGCTTAGGAACCTTACAAGAACAGTAGATCCTCTTCAGTCCAATACACTGTACTTGCTGGGAACAGACGCCAGTGCTATTTGTCCTGTGTATGGCAATGGCAGCGCAATAGTGACTCTTCTTACCAGAAAACAACTCTTGCTCGTAGGACCAGAAACTGCATGTGATTCAACTCCATTTAGGACTGGGAAACAAACTCCAGCTCGCTTTACAAGAAACACACTCTGCTTTTGAGAAAAGAGCACTCTTCTACTCTACTTTGTTTCCTATAGGGCCAGAACAGGGAGCTTGCTCAGAAAAAAAGAACTGTGCTTCCTACACACACGGGCCATATCTAGTTCAACTCTGCTTAGGAAACTGAGAAGAACAGTAGCTCCTCTTCAGTCTGATACACTGTACTTGCTGGGAACAGACGGGAGGGCTATTTGCACTGTGTATGGCAATGGGAGCGCAATAGTGACTTTCCTTACCAGAAAACAACTCTTGCTCGTAGGACCAGAAACTGCATGTGATTCAACTCCATTTAGGACTGGGAAACAAACGCTAGCTCGCCTTACAAGAAACACACTCTGCTTTTGAGAAAAGAGCACTCTTCTACTCTACTGTGTTTTCAATGGGGTCCGAACAGTGAGCTTGCTCATAACAAAAAAAACTGTGCTTCCTACACACACGGCCATATCTAGTTCAAGTCTGCTTAGGAAACTGACAAGAACATTAGCACCTATTCACTCCAATACTCTGTACTTTCTGGGAAGAGACGCAAGTGCTATTTGCACTGTGTATGGCAATGGTTGCGCAATAGCGACTTTCCTTACCAGAAAACAACTCTTGCTCGTAGGACCAGAAACTGCATGTGATTCAACTCCATTTAGGACTGGGAAACAAATGCTAGCTCGCCTTACATGAAACACACTCTGCTTTTGAGAAAAGAGCACTCTTCTACTCTACTGTGTATCCTATGGGGTCCAAACAGTGAGCTTGCTCAGAATAAAAGAACTGTGCTTCCTACACACACGGGCCATATCTAGTTCAACTCTGCTTAGGAAACTGACAAGAACAGTAGCTCCTCTCCAGTCCAATACACTGTAATTGCGGGGAAGAGACGCGAGAGCTATTTGCACTGTGTATGACAATTGGAGCACAATAGTGACTCATCTTACCAGAAAACAACTCTTCCTCGTAGGACAAAAAACTGCCTGTGACTCAACTCCATTTAGGAATGGGAAACAAACGCTAGCTTGCCTTACAAGAAACACACTCTGCTTTTGAGAAAAGAGCACTCTTCTACTCTACTGTGTTTCCTATGGGGTCCTAACAGTGAGATTGCTCAGAACAAAAGAACTGTGCTTCCTGCACACACGGCCATATCTAGTTCAATTCTGCTTAGGAACCTGACAAGAACAGTAGATCCTCTTCAGTCCAATACACTGTACTTGCTGGGAACAGACGCCAGGGCAATTTGTCCTGTGCATGACAATGGCTGCGCAATAGTAACTCTTCTTACCATAAAACAACTCTTGCACATAGGACCAGAAACTGTATGTGATTCAACTCCATTTAGGACTGGGAAACAAACGGTAGCTCGCCTTACAAGAAACACATTCTGCTTTAGAGAAAAGAGCACTCATCTACTCTACTGTGTTTCCTATAGGGCCATAACAGTGAGCTTGCTCAGAACAAAAGAACTGTGCTTCCTACACACACGGGCCATATCTAGTTCAATCTGCTTAGGAAACTGACAAGAACAGTAGCTCCTCTTCAGTCCAATACACTGTACTTGTTGGGAACAGACGCGAGTACTATTTGCAATGTGTATGGCAATGAGAGCGCAATAGTGACTTTCCTTACCAGAAAACAACTCTTGCTCATAGGACCAGAAACTGCATGTGATTCAACTCCATTTAGGACTGGGAAACAAACGATAGCTTGCCTTACAAAAAACACACTCTGCTTTTGAGAAAAGAGCACTCTTCTACTCTACTTTGTTTCCTTTTGGGTCCGAAAAGTGAGCTTGCTCAGAACAAAAGAACTGTGCTTCCTACACACACGTCCATATCTAGTTCAATTCTGCTTAGGAACCTGACAAGAACAGTAGATCCTCTTCGGTCCAATACACTGTACTTGCTGCGAACAGATGCCAGTGCTATTTGTCCTGTGTATGGCAATGGCAGCGCAATAGTGAATCTTCTTACCAGAAAACAACTCTTGCTCATAGAACCAAAACCTGCATGTGACTCAAATCCATTTAGGACTGGGAAACAAACGCTAGCTCGCCTTACAAGAAACACACTCTGCTTTAGAGAAAAGAGCACTCTTCTACTCTACTGTGTTTCCTATGGGGTCCAAACAGTGAGCTTCCTCAGAACAAAAGAACTGTGCTTCCTACACACACGGACCATATGTAGTTCAACTCTGCTTAGGAAACTGAGAAGAACAGTAGCTCCTCTTCAGTCCAATACACTGTACTTGCTGGAAGAGATGCCAGTGCTATTTGCACTGTGTATGGCAATGGGAGCGCAATAGTAACTTTCCTTACCAGAAAACAACTCTTGCTCATAGGACCAGAAACTGCATGTGATTCAACTCCATTTAGGACTGGGAAACAAACGCTAGCTGGCCTTACAAGAAACACACTCTGCTTTAGAGAAAAGAGCACACTTCTACTCTACTGTGTTTCCTATGGGGTCCAAACAGAGAGCTTGCTCAGAACAAAAGAACTGTGCTTCCTACACACACGGACCATATGTAGTTCAACTCTGCTTAGGAAACTGACAAGAACAGTAGCTCCTCTTCATTCCAATACACTGTTCTTGCTGGGAACCTACGCGAGTGCTATTTGCACTGTGTATGGCAATGAGAGCGCAATAGTGACTTTCCTTACCAGAAAACAACTCTTGCTCATAGGACAAAAAACTGCATGTGACTCAACTTCATTTAGGACTGGGAAACAAACTCTAGCCGCCTTACAAGAAACACACTCTGCTTTTGAGAAAAGAGCAGTATTCTACTCTAATGTGTTTGCTATGGGGTCCAAACAGTGAGCTTGCTCAGAACAAAAGAACTGTGCTTCCTACACACATGGACCATATTTAGTTCAAATCTGCTTAGGAAACTGACAAGAACAGTAGCTCCTATTCAGTCCAATACACTGTACATGCCTGGAACAGACGCGAGTGCTATTTGCACTGTGTATGGCATTTGGAGCACAATATTGACTCTTCTTACCAGAAAACAACTCTTGCTCGTAGTACCTGAAATTGCATGGGATTCAACTCCATTTAGGACTAGGAAACAAACGCTAGCTCGCCTTACAAGAAACACACTCTGCTTTAGAGAAAAGAGCACTCATCTACTCTACTGTGTTTCCTATAGGGCCAGAAGAGTGAACTTGCTCAGAACATAAGAACTGTTCTTCCTACACACACGGGCCATATCTAGCTCAACTCTGCTTAAGAAACTGACAAGAACAGTAGCTCCTCTTCAGTCCGATACACTGTACTTGCTGGGAACAGACGCGAGTGCTATTTGCACTGTATATGGCAATGAGAGCGCAATAGTGACTTTCCTTACCATAAAACAACTCTTGCTCGTAGGAACATAAACTGCATGTGATGCAACTCCATTTAGGACTGGGAATCAAATGCTAACTCGCCTTACAAGAAACACTCTCTGCTTTTTAGAAAAGAGCACTCTTCTACTCTACTGTGTTTCCTATGGGGTCCAAACAGTGAGCTTGCTCAGAACAAAAGAACTGTGCTTCCTACACACATGGACCATATCTAGTTCAACTCTACTTAGGAAACTGACAAGAACAGTAGCTCCTATTCAGTCCAATACACTGTACATGCAGGGAACAGACGCGAGTCCTATTTGCACTATGTATGGCATTTGGAGCACAATAGTGACTCTTCTTACCAGAAAACAACTCTTGTTCTTAGGACCAAAAACTGCATGTGACTCAAATCCATTTAGGACTGGGAAACAAACGCGAGCTCGCCTTACAAGAAACACACTCTGCTTTAGAGAAAAGAGCACTCTTCTACTCTACTGTGTTTCCTATCGGGTCCAAAAAGTGAGCTTGCTCAGAACAAAAGAACTGTGCTTCCTACACGCACGGATCATATCTAGTTCAACTCTGCTTAGGAAACTGACAAGAACAGTAGCTCCTATTCAGTCCAATACACTGTACTTGCTGGGAACAGATGCGAGTGCTATTTGCACTGTGTATGGCATTTGGAGCACAATAGTGACTCTTCTTACCATAAAACAACTCTTCCTCGTAGGACCAAAAACTGCATGTGACTCAACTCCATTTTGGCCTGGGAAACAAACGCGAGCTCGCCTTACAAGAAACACACTCTGCTTTTGAGAAAAGAGCACTCTTCTACTCTACTGTGTTTTCTATGGGGTCCAAACAGTGAGCTTGCTCAGAACAAAAGAACTGTGCTTCCTACACACATGGACCATATCTAGTTCAACGCTGCTTAGGAAACTGACAAGAACAGTAGCTTCTCTTCAGTCCAACACACTGTACCTGGTGGGAACAGACGCGAGTGCTATTTGCACTGTGTATGGCATTTGGAGCGCAATAGTGACTCTTCTTACCAGAAAACAACTCTTGCTCGTAGGACCAAAAACTGTCTGTGACTCAACTCCATTTAGGACTGGGAAACAAACGCGAGCTCGCCTTACAAGAAACACACTCTGCTTTAGAGAAAAGTGCACTCTTCTACTCTACTGTGTTTCCTATAGGGCCAGAACAGTGAGTTTTCTCAGAACATAATAACTGTGCTTCCTACACACAAGGACCATATGTAGTTCAACTCTGCTTAGGAAACTGACAAGAACAGTAGCTCCTATTCAGTCCAATACACTGTACTTGCTGGGAAAAGACATGAGTGCTATTTGCCCTGTGTATGGCAATGGGAGCGCAATAGTGACTTTCCTTACCAGAAAACAACTCTTGTTCGTAGGACTAGAAACTGCATGTGATTCAACTCCATTTAGGACTAGGAAACAAACCCTAGCTCGCCTTACAAGAAACACACTCTGCTTTTCAGAAATGAGCACTCTTCTACTCTACTGTGTTTCCTATGGGGTCCGAACAGTGAGCTTGCTCAGAACAAAAGAACTGTGCTTCCTACACACACGGCCATATCTAGTTCAATTCTGCTTAGGAACCTGACAAGGACAGTAGATCCTCTTCAGTCTAATACACTGTACTTGCTGGGAACAGATGCCAGTGCTATTTGTCCTGTGTATGGCAATGGCAGTGCAATAGTGACTATTCTTACCATAAAACAACTCTTGCTCGTAGGACCAGAAACTGCATGTGATTCCACTCCATTTAGGCCTGGGAAACAAACGCTAGCTCACCTTACAAGAAACACACTCTGCTTTTGACAAAAGAGCACTCTTCTACTCTACTGTGTTTTCTATGGGGTCCAAACAGTGAGCTTGCTCAGAACAAAAGAACTGTGCTTCCTACACACATGGACCATATCTAGTTCAACTCTGCTTAGGAAACTGACAAGAACAGTAGCTTCTCTTCAGTCCAACACACTGTACCTGGTGGGAACAGACGCGAGTGCTATTTGCACTGTGTATGGCATTTGGAGCGCAATAGTGACTCTTCTTACCAGAAAACAACTCTTGCTCGTAGGACCAAAAACTGTCTGTGACTCAACTCCATTTAGGACTGGGAAACAAACGCGAGCTTGCCTTACAAGAAACACACTCTGCTTTAGAGAAAAGAGCACTCTTCTACTTTAATGTGTTTCCTATAGGGCCAGAACAGTGAGCTTGCTTAGAACAAAAGAACTGTGCTTCCTACACACATGGACCATATCTAGTTCAACTCTGCTTAGTAAACTGACAAGAACAGTAGCTCCTCTTCAGTCCAATACACTGTACTTGCTGGGAAGAGACGCCAGTGCTATTTGCACTGTGTATGGCAAAGAGAGCGCAATAGTGACTTTCCTTACCAGAAAACAACTCTTGCTCGTAGGAACACAAACTGCATGTGATTCAACGCCACTTAGGACTGGGAAACAAATGCTAGCTCGCCTTAAAAGAAACACTCTCTGCTTTTTAGAAAAGAGCACTATTCTACTCTACTGTGTTTCCTATGGGGTCCAAACAGTGAGCTTGCTCAGAACAAAAGAACTGTGCTTCCTACACACATGGACCATATCTAGTTCATCTCTGCTTAGGAAACTGACAAGAACAGTAGCTGCTATTCAGTCCAATACACTGTACATGCCTGGAACAGACGCGAGTGCTATTTGCACTGTGTATGGCATTTGGAGCACAATAGTGACTCTTCTTACCAGAAAACAACTCTTGCTCGTAGTACCAGAAACTGCATGGGATTCAACTCCATTTAGGACTGCGAAACAAACGCGAGCTCGCCTTACAAGAAACACACTCTGCTTTAGAGAAAAGAGCACTCTTCTACTCTACTGTGTTTCCTATAGGGCAAGAACAGTGAGCTTGCTCAAAACAAAAGAACTGTGCTTCTTACACACATGGACCATATCTAGTTCAACTCTGCTTAGGAAACTGACAAGAACAGTAGCTCCTATTCAGTCCAATACACTGTACTTCTGGGAAGAGACGCCAGTGCTATTTGCACTTTGTATGGCAATGAGAGCGCAATAGTGACTTTCCTTACCAGAAAACAACTCTTGCTCGTAGGACCAGAAACTGCATGTGATTCCACTCCATTTAGGACTGGGAAACAAATGCTAGCTTGCCTTAAAAGAAACACACTCTGCTTTTGAGAAAAGAGCACTCTTCTACTCTACTGTGTTTCCTTTTGGGTCCGAAAAGTGAGCTTGCTCAGAACAAAAGAACTGTGCTTCCTACACACACGTCCATATCTAGTTCAATTCTGCTTAGGAACCTGACAAGAACAGTAGATCCTCTTCAGTCCAAAACACTGTAGTTGCTGCGAACAGATGCCAGTGCTATTTGTCCTGTGTATGGCAATGGCAGCGCAATAGTGAATCTTCTTACCAGAAAACAACTCTTGCTCATAGAACCAAAAACTGCATGTGACTCAAATCCATTTAGGACTGGGAAACAAACGCTAGCTAGCCTTACAAGAAACACACTCTGCTTTAGAGAAAAGAGCACTCTTCTACTCTACTGTGTTTCCTATGGGGTCCAAACAGTGAGCTTGCTCAGAACAAAAGAACTGTGCTTCCTACACACACGGACCATATGTAGTTCAACTCTGCTTAGGAAACTGAGAAGAACAGTAGCTCCTCTTCAGTCCAATACACTCTACTTGCTGGAAGAGATGCCAGTGCTATTTGCACTGTGTATGGCAATGGGAGCGCAATAGTAACTTTCCTTACCAGAAAACAACTCTTGCTCGTAGGACCAGAAACTGCATGTGATTCAACTCCATTTAGGACTGGGAAACAAACGCTAGCTGGCCTTACAAGAAACACACTCTGCTTTAGAGAAAAGAGCACACTTCTACTCTACTGTGTTTCCTATGGGGTCCAAACAGAGAGCTTGCTCAGAACAAAAGAACTGTGCTTCCTACACACACGGACCATATGTAGTTCAACTCTGCTTAGGAAACTGACAAGAACAGTAGCTCCTCTTCATTCCAATACACTGTTCTTGCTGGGAATCTACGCGAGTGCTATTTGCACTGTGTATGGCAATGAGAGCGCAATAGTGACTTTCCTTACCAGAAAACAACTCTTGCTCATAGGACAAAAAACTGCATGTGACTCAACTTCATTTAGGACTGGGAAACAAACTCTAGCTCGCCTTACAAGAAACACACTCTGCTTTTGAGAAAAGAGCAGTATTCTACTCTAATGTGTTTGCTATGGGGTCCAAACAGTGAGCTTGCTCAGAACAAAAGAACTGTGCTTCCTACACACATGGACCATAGTTAGTTCAAATCTGCTTAGGAAACTGACAAGAACAGTAGCTCCTATTCAGTCCAATACACTGTACATGCCTGGAACAGACGCGAGTGCTATTTGCACTGTGTATGGCATTTGGAGCACAATATTGACTCTTCTTACCAGAAAACAACTCTTGCTCGTAGTACCTGAAATTGCATGGGATTCAACTCCATTTAGGACTAGGAAACAAACGCTAGCTCGCCTTACAAGAAACACACTCTGCTTTAGAGAAAAGAGCACTCATCTACTCTACTGTGTTTCCTATAGGGCCAGAACAGTGAGCTTGCTCAGAACATAAGAACTGTTCTTCCTACACACACGGGCCATATCTAGCTCAACTCTGCTTAAGAAACTGACAAGAACAGTAGCTCCTCTTCAGTCCAATACACTGTACTTGCTGGGAACAGACGCGAGTGCTATTTGCACTGTATATGGCAATGAGAGCGCAATAGTGACTTTCCTTACCAGAAAACAACTCTTGCTCGTAGGAACACAAACTGCATGTGATGCAACTCCATTTAGGACTGGGAATCAAATGCTAACTCGCCTTACAAGAAACACTCTCTGCTTTTTAGAAAAGAGCACTCTTCTACTCTACTGTGTTTCCTATGGGGTCCAAACAGTGAGCTTGCTCAGAACAAAAGAACTGTGCTTCCTACACACATGGACCATATCTAGTTCAACTCTACTTAGGAAACTGACAAGAACAGTAGCTCCTATTCAGTCCAATACACTGTACATGCAGGGAACAGACGCGAGTCCTATTTGCACTATGTATGGCATTTGGAGCACAATAGTGACTCTTCTTACCAGAAAACAACTCTTGTTCTTAGGACCAAAAACTGCATGTGACTCAAATCCATTTAGGACTGGGAAACAAACGCGAGCTCGCCTTACAAGAAACACACTCTGCTTTAGAGAAAAGAGCACTCTTCTACTCTACTGTGTTTCCTATCGGGTCCAAAAAGTGAGCTTGCTCAGAACAAAAGAACTGTGCTTCCTACACGCACGGATCATATCTAGTTCATCTCTGCTTAGGAAACTGACAAGAACAGTAGCTCCTATTCAGTCCAATACACTGTACTTGCTGGGAACAGATGCGAGTGCTATTTGCACTGTGTTTGGCATTTGGAGCACAATAGTGACTCTTCTTACCATAAAACAACTCTTCCTCGTAGGACCAAAAACTGCATGTGACTCAACTCCATTTAGGACTGGGAAACAAACGCGAGCTCGCCTTACAAGAAACACACTCTGCTTTAGAGAAAAGAGCACTCTTCTACTCTACTGTGTTTCCTATAGGGCCAGAACAGTGAGCTTGCTCAGAACATAATAACTGTGCTTCCTACACACAGGGACCATATGTAGTTCAACTCTGCTTAGTAAACTGACAAGAACAGTAGCTCCTATTCAGTCCAATACACTGTACTTGCTGGGAAAAGACACGAGTTCTATTTGCCCTGTGTATGGCAATGGGAGCGCAATAGTGACTTTCCTTACCAGAAAACAACTCTTGTTGGTAGGACTAGAAACTGCATGTGATTCAACTCCATTTAGGACTAGGAAACAAACCCTAGCTCGCCTTACAAGAAACACACTCTGCTTTTCAGAAATGAGCACTCTTCTACTCTACTGTGTTTCCTATGGGGTCCGAACAGTGAGCTTGCTCAGAACAAAAGAACTGTGCTTCCTACACACACGTCCATATCTAGTTCAATTCTGCTTAGGAACCTGACAAGAACAGTAGATCCTCTTCAGTCTATTACACTGTACTTGCTGGGAACAGACGCCAGTGCTATTTGTCCTGTGTATGGCAATGGCAGCGCAATAGTGACTATTCTAACCATAAAACAACTCTTGCTCGTAGGACCAGAAACTGCATGTGATTCCACTCCATTTAGGACTGGGAAACAAACGCTAGCTCGCCTTACAAGAAACACACTCTGCTTTTGAGAAAAGAGCACTCTTCTACTCTACTGTGTTTTCTATGGGGTCCAAACAGTGAGCTTGCTCAGAACAAAAGAACTGTGCTTCCTACACACATGGACCACATCTAGTTCAACGCTGCTTAGGAAACTTACAAGAACAGTAGCTTCTCTTCAGTCCAACACACTGTACCTGGTGGGAACAGACGCGAGTGCTATTTGCACTGTGTATGGCATTTGGAGCGCAATAGTGACTCTTCTTACCAGAAAACAACTCTTGCTCGTAGGACCAAAAACTGTCTGTGACTCAACTCCATTTAGGACTGGGAAACAAACGCGAGCTTGCCTTACAAGAAACACACTCTGCTTTAGAGAAAAGAGCACTCTTCTACTTTAATGTGTTTCCTATAGGGCCAGAACAGTGAGCTTGCTTAGAACAAAAGAACTGTGCTTCCTACACACATGGACCATATCTAGTTCAACTCTGCTTAGTAAACTGACAAGAACAGTAGCTCCTCTTCAGTCCAATACACTGTACTTGCTGGGAAGAGACGCCAGTGCTATTTGCACTGTGTATGGCAAAGAGAGCGCAATAGTGACTTTCCTTACCAGAAAACAACTCTTGCTCGTAGGAACACAAACTGCATGTGATTCAACGCCACTTAGGACTGGGAAACAAATGCTAGCTCGCCTTAAAAGAAACACTCTCTGCTTTTTAGAAAAGAGCACTATTCTACTCTACTGTGTTTCCTATGGGGTCCAAACAGTGAGCTTGCTCAGAACAAAAGAACTGTGCTTCCTACACACATGGACCATATCTAGTTCATCTCTGCTTAGGAAACTGACAAGAACAGTAGCTGCTATTCAGTCCAATACACTGTACATGCCTGGAACAGACGCGAGTGCTATTTGCACTGTGTATGGCATTTGGAGCACAATAGTGACTCTTCTTACCAGAAAACAACTCTTGCTCGTAGTACCAGAAACTGCATGGGATTCAACTCCATTTAGGACTGCGAAACAAACGCGAGCTCGCCTTACAAGAAACACACTCTGCTTTAGAGAAAAGAGCACTCTTCTACTCTACTGTGTTTCCTATAGGGCAAGAACAGTGAGCTTGCTCAGAACAAAAGAACTGTGCTTCTTACACACATGGACCATATCTAGTTCAACTCTGCTTAGGAAACTGACAAGAACAGTAGCTCCTATTCAGTCCAATACACTGTACTTCTGGGAAGAGACGCCAGTGCTATTTGCACTTTGTATGGCAATGAGAGCGCAATAGTGACTTTCCTTACCAGAAAACAACTCTTGCTCGTAGGACCAGAAACTGCATGTGATTCCACTCCATTTAGGACTGGGAAACAAACGCTAGCTTGCCTTAAAAGAAACACACTCTGCTTTTGAGAAAAGAGCACTCTTCTACTCTACTGTGTTTCCTTTTGGGTCCGAAAAGTGAGCTTGCTCAGAACAAAAGAACTGTGCTTCCTACACACACGTCCATATCTAGTTCAATTCTGCTTAGGAACCTGACAAGAACAGTAGATCCTCTTCAGTCCAATACACTGTTTTTGCTGGAACAGACGCCAGTGCTATTTGTCCTGTGTATGGCAATGGCAGCGCAATAGTGAATCTTCTTACCATTAAACAACTCTTGCTCGTAGAACCAGAAACTGCATGTGATTCCACTCCATTTAGGACTAGGAAACAAACGCTAGCTCGCCTTACAAGAAACACACTCTGCTTTAGAGAAAAGAGCACTCATCTACTCTACTGTGTTTCCTATAATGTCAAAACAGTGAGCTTGCTCAGAACATAAGAACTGTTCTACCTACACACACGGGCCATATCTAGCTCAACTCTGCTTAAGAAACTGACAAGAACAGTAGCTCCTCTTCAGTCTGATACACTGTACTTGCTGCGAACAGACGCGAGTGCTATTTGCACTGTGTATGGCAATGACAGCGCAATAGTGACTCTACTTACCAGAAAACAACTCTTGCTCGTAGGAACACAAACTGCATGTGATTCAACTCCATTTAGGACTGGGAAACAAACGATAGCTCGCCTTACAAGAAACACACTCTGCTTTAGAGAAAAGAGCACTCTTCTACTCTACTGTGTTTCCTATGGGGTCCAAACAGTGAGCTTGCTGAGAACAAAAGAACTGTGCTTCCTACACACACGGATCATATCTAGTTAAACTCTGCTTAGGAAACTGACAAGAACAGTAGCTCCTATTCAGTCCAATACACTGTACTTGCTGGGAACAGACGCGAGTGCTATTTGCACTGTGTATGGCAATGACAGCGCAATAGTGACTCTTCTTACCAGAAAACAACTCTTGCTCTTAGGACCAAAAACTGCATGTGACTCAAATCCATTTAGGACTGGGAAACAAACGCGAGCTCGCCTTACAAGAAACACACTCTGCTTTAGAGAAAAGAGCACTCTTCTACTCTACTGTGTTTCCTATGGGGTCCAAACAGTGAGCTTGCTCAGAACAAAAGAACTGTGCTTCCTACACACACGGATCATATCTAGTTAAACTCTGCTTAGGAAACTGACAAGAACAGTAGCTCCTATTCAGTCCAATACACTGTACTTGCTGGGAACAGATGCGAGTGCTATTTGCACTGTGTATGGCATTTGGAGCACAATAGTGACTCTTCTTACCAGAAAACAACTCTTGCTCGTAGGACCAAAAACTGTCTGTGACTCAACTCCATTTAGGACTGGGAAAGAAACTCGAGCTCGCCTTACAAGAAACACACTCTGCTTTAGAGAAAAGAGCACTCTTCTACTCTACTGTGTTTCCTATGGGGTCCAAACAGTGAGCTTGCTCAGAACAAAAGAACTGTGCTTCCTACACACATGGACCATATCTAGTTCAACTCTGCTTAGGAAACTGACAAGAACAGTATCTCCTATTCAGTCCAATACACTGTACTTGCGGGGAACAGACGCGAGTGCTATTTGCACTGTGTATGGCAATTGGAGCACAATAGTGACATGTCTTACCAGAAAACAACTCTTGCTCGTAGGACAAAAAACTGCATGTGACTCAACTCCATTTAGGACTGGGCAACAAACGCTAGCTCGACTTCCAAGAAACACACTCTGCTTTTGAGAAAAGAGCACTCTTCTACTCTACTGTGTTTCCTATATGTTCCGAACAGTGAGCTTGCTGAGAACAAAAAAACTGTGCTTCCTACTCACACGGCCATATCTAGTTCAAGTCTGCTTAGGAACCTGACAAAACAGTATATCCTCTTCAATCCAATACACTGTACTTGCTGGGAACAGACGCCAGTGCTATTTGTCTTGTGTATGGCAATGGCAGCGCAATAGTGACTCTTCTTACCAGAAAACAGCTCTTGCTCGTAGGACCAGAAACTGCATGTGATTAAACTCCATTTAGGACTGGGAAACAAACTCTAGCTCGCTTTATAAAAAACACACTTTGCTTTTGAGAAAAGAGCACTCTTCTCCTCTACTGTGTTTCCTATAAGGCCAGAACAGTGAGCCTGCTCAGAACAAAACAACTGTGCTTCCTACACACACGGGCCATATCTAGTTGAACTCTGCTTAAGAAACTGACAAGAACAGTAGCTCCTCTTCAGTCCGATACACTGTACTTGCTGGGAACAGACGCGAGTGCTATTTGCACTGTGTATTGCAATGGGAGCGCAATAGTGACTTTCCTTACCAGAAAACAACTCTTGGTCGTAGGACCAGAAACTGCACGTGATTCAACACCATTTAGGACTGGGAAACAAATGCTAGCTTGCCTTACAAGAAACACACTCTGCTTTTGAGAAAAGAGCACTCTTCTACTCTACTGTGTTTCCTATGGGGTCTGAACAGTGAGCTTGCTCAGAACAAAAGAACTGTGCTTTCTACACACACGGGCCATAACTAGTTCAACTCTGCTTAGGAAACAAACAAGAACAGTAGCTCCTCTTCACTCCAGTACACTGTACTTGCGGGGAACAGACGCGAGTGCTATTTGCACTGTGTATGGCAATTGGAGCACAATAGTGAATTGTCTTACCAGAAAACAACTCTTGTTCGTAGGACAAAAAACTGCATGTGACTCAACTCCATTTAGGACTGGGAAACAAACGCTAGCTCGACTTCCAAGAAACACACTCTGCTTTTGAGAAAAGAGCACTCTTCTACTCTACTGTGTTTCCTATGTGTTCCGAAAATTGAGGTTGCTCAGAACAAAAAAACAGTGCTTCCTACACACACGGTCATATCTCGTTCAAGTCTGCTTAGGAACCTGACAAGAACAGTAGATCCTCTTCAGTCCAATACACTGTACTTGCTGGGAACAGACGCCAGTGCTATTTGTCCTGTGTAGGGCAATGGCAGTGCAATTGTGACTCTTCTTACCAGAAAACAACTCTTGCTCGTAGGACCAGAAACTGCATGTGATTCAACTCCGTTTAGGACTGGGAAACAAACTCTAGCTCGCTTTACAAGAAACACACTCTCCTTTTGAGAAAAGAGCACTCTTCTACTCTACTGTGTTTCCTATAGGGCCAGAGAGTGAGCTTGCTCAGAACATAAGAATGGTGCTTCCTACACACACGGGCCATATCTAGTTCAACTCTGCTTAGGAAACTGACAAGAACAGTAGCTCCTCTTCAGTCCGATACACTGTACTTGCTGGTAACAGACACGAGAGCTATTTGCACTCTGTATGGCAAGGGGAGCGCAATAGTGACTTTCCTTACCAGAAAACAACTCTTGCTCATAGGACAAAAAACTGCATGTCACTCAACTCCATTTAGGACTGGGAAACAAACGCTAGCTCGCCTTACAAGAAACACACTCTGCTTTTGAGAAAAGAGCACTCTTCTACTCTACTGTGTTTCCTATGGGGTCAGGACAGTGAGTTTGTTCAGAACAAAGAACTGTGCTTCCTACACACACGGCCATATCTAGTTCAATTCTGCTTAGGAACCTGACAAGAACAGTAGATCCTCTTCAGTCCAATACACTGTACTTGCTGGGAACAGACGCAGGTGCTATTTGTCCTGTGTATGGCAATGGCAGCACAATAGTGACTCTTCTTACCAGAAAACAACTCTTGCTCGTAGGACCAGAAACTGCATGTGATTCAACTCCATTTAGGACTGGGAAACAAAAGCTAGCTCACGTCATATGAAACACACTCTCCTTTTGAGAAAAGAGCACTCTTCTACTCTACTGTGTTTTCTATGGGGTCTGAACAGTGAGCTTGTTCAGAACAAAAGAAATGTGCTTCCTACACACACGGGCCATATCTAGTTCAACTCTGCTTTGGAAACTGAGAATAACAGTAGCTCCTCTTCAGTCCAATACACTGTAAATTCGGGGAACAGACGCGAGTGCTATTTGCACTGTGTATGGCAATTGGAGCACAATAGTGACATGTCTTACCAGAAAACAACTCTTGCTCGTAGGACAAAAAACTGCATGTGACTCAACTCCATTTAGGACTGGGAAACTAATGCTAGCTCGACTTCCAAGAAACACACTCTGCTTTTGAGAAAAGAGCACTCTTCTACTCTACTGTGTTTCCTATATGTTCCGAACAGTGAGCTTGCTCAGAACAAAGAACTGTGCTTCCTACACTCACGGCCATATGTAGTTCAAGTCTGCTTAGGAATCTGACAAAACAGTATATCCTCTTCAATCCAATACACTGTACTTGCTGGGAACAGACGCCAGTGCTATTTGTCCTGTGTATGGCAATGGCAGCGCAATAGTGACTCTTCTTACCAGAAAACAGCTCTTGCTCGTAGGACCAGAAACTGCATGTGATTAAACTCCATTTAGGACTGGGAAACAAACTCTAGCTCGCTTTACAAGAAACACACTTTGCTTTTGAGAAAAGAGCACTCTTCTACTCTACTGTGTTTCCTATAGGGCCAGAACAGTGAGCTTGCTAAAAAAAAAAAGAACTGTGCTTCCTACACACACTGGCCATATCTAGTTCAACTCTGCTTAGGAAACTGAGAAGAACAGTAGCTCCTCTTCAGTCCAATACACTGTAATTGCTGGGAACAGACGGGAGGGCTATTTGCACTGTGTATGGCAATGGGAGCACAATGGTGACTTTCCTTACCAGAAAACAACTCTTGCTCGTAGGACCAGAAACTGCATGTGATTCCAGAATATTTAGGACTGGGAAACAAACGGTAGCTCACCTTACAAGAAACACATTCTGCTTTAGAGAAAAGAGCACTCTTCTATTCTACTGTGTTTCCTATGGGGTCCAAACAGTGAGCTTGCTCAGAACAAAAGAACTGTGCTTCCTACAAACACGGACCATATCTAGTTCAACTCTGCTTAGTAAACTGACAAGAACAGTAGCTCCTATTCAGTCCAATACACTGTACTTGCTGGGAAAAGACGCGAGTGCTATTTGCCTTGCGTAGGGCAATGGGAGCACAATAGTGACTTTCCTTACCAGAAAACAATTCTTGTTCATAGGACCAGAAACTGCATATGATTCAACTCCATTTAGGGCTAGGAAACAAATGCTAGCTCGCCTTACAAAAACACACTCTGCTTTTGAGAAAAGAGCACTCTTCTACTCTACTGTGTTTTATATAGGGCCAGAAGAGTGAACTTGCTCAGAACATAAGAACTGTGCTTCCTACACACGGGCCATATCTAGTTCAACTCTGCTTAGGAAACTGACAAGAACAGTAGCTCCTCTTCAGTCTGATACACTGTACTTGCTGGGAACAGACGCGAGTGCTATTTGCACTGTGTATGGCAATGGGAGTGCAATAGTGACTTTCCTTACCAGAAAACAACTCTTGCTCGTAGGACCAGAAACTGCATGTGATTAAACTCCATTTAGTTCTGGGAAACAAATGCTAGCTCACCTTACATGAAACACACTCTGTTTTTGAGAAAAGAGCACTCTTCTACTCTACTGTGTTTCCTATGGGGTTCGAACAGTGAGCTTGCTCAGAACAAAAGAACTGTGCTTCCTACAAACACGGACCATATCTAGTTCAACTCTGCTTAGTAAACTGACAAGAACAGTAGCTCCTATTTAGTCCAATACACTGTACTTGCTGGGAAGAGACGGGAGGGCTATTTGCACTGTGTATGGCAATGGGAGCACAATGGTGACTTGTCTTACCAGAAAACAACTCTTGCTCGTAGGACCAGAAACTGCATGTGATTCCACTACATTTAGGACTGGGAAACAAACTCTAGCTCGCCTTACAAGAAACACACTCTGCTTTAGAGAAAAGAGCACTCTTCTATTCTACTGTGTTTCCTATGGGGTCCAAACAGTGAGCTTGCTCAGAACAAAAGAAATGTGCTTCCTACACACACGGACCATATCTAGTTCAACTCTGCTTAGGAAACTGACAAGAACAGTAGCTCCTATTAAGTCCAATACACTGTACTTGCTGGGAAAAGATGCGAGTGCTATTTGCCTTGTGTAGGGCAATGGGAGCACAATAGTGACTTTCCTTACCAGAAAACAATTCTTGTTCATAGGACCAGAAACTGCATATGATTCAACTCCATTTAGGACTAGGAAACAAATGCTAGCTCGCCTTACAAAAACACACTCTGCTTTTGAGAAAAGAGCACTCTTCTACTCTACTGTGTTTTATATAGGGCCAGAAGAGTGAACTTGCTCAGAACATAAGAACTGTGCTTTCTACACACACGGCCATATCTAGTTCAATTCTGCTTAGGAACCTGACAAGAACAGTAGATCCTCTTCAGTCCAATACACTGTACTTGCTGGGAACAGACGCCAGTGCTATTTGTCCTGTGTATGGCAATGGCAGCGCAAAAGTGACTCTTCTTACCATAAAACAACTCGTGCTCGTAGGACTAGAAACTGCATGTGATTCAACTCCATTTAGGACTGGGAAACAAACGTTAGCTCGCTTTACAAGAAACACACTCTGCTTTAGGGAAAAGAGCACACTTCTAATCTACTGTGTTTCCTATAGGGCCAGAACAGTGAGCTTGCTCAGAACAAAAGAACTGTGCTTCTTACACACGGGCCATGTCTAGTTCAACTCTTCTTAGGAAACTGACAAGAACAGTAGCTCCTCTTCAGTCTGATACACTGTACTTGCTGGGAACAGACGCGAGTGCTATTTGCACTGTGTATGGCAATGGGAGTGCAATAGTGACTTTCCTTACCAGAAAACAACTCTTGCTCGTAAGACCAGAAACTGCATGTGATTCAACTCCATTTAGGACTGGGAAACAAATGCTAGCTCACCTTACATGAAACACACTCTGTTTTTGAGAAAAGAGCACTCTTCTACTCTACTGTGTTTCCTATGGGGTCCGAACAGTGAGCTTGCTCAGAATAAAAGAACTGTGCTTCCTACACACACGGGCCATATCTAGTTCAACTCTGCTTAGGAAACTGACAAGAACAGTAGCTCCTCTTCCGTCCAATACACTGTACTTGCGGAGAAGAGACGCGAGTGCTATTTGCACTGTGTATGGCAATTGGAGCACAATAGTGACTTGTCTTACCAGAAAACAGCTCTTGCTCCTAAGAAAAAAAACTGCATGTGACTCAACTCCATTTAGGACTGGGAAACAAATGCTAGCTCAACTTCCAAGAAACACACTCTGCTTTTGAGAAAAGAGCACTCTTCTACTCTACTGTGTTTCCTATATGTTCTTGAAAAGTGAGCTTGCTCCGAACAAAAACCTGTGCTTCCTACACACACGGGCCATATCTAGTTCAACTCTGCTTAGGAAACTGACAAGAACAGTAGATCATCTTCAGTCCAATACACTGTACATGCTGGAAATAGACGCCAGTCCTATTTGCCCTGTGTATGACAATGGGAGGGAAATAGTGACTCTTCTTACCAGAAAACAACTCTTGCTAGTAGGACCAGAAACTGCATGTGATTCCACTACATTTATGACTGGGAAACAAACTCTAGCTCACTTTACAAGAAACACACTCTGCTTTAGAGAAAAGAGCATTCTTCTATTCTACTGTGTTTCCTATGGGGTCCAAACAGTGAGCTTGCTCAGAACAAAAGAACTGTGCTTCCTACACACACGGACCATATCTAGTTCAACTCTGCTTAGGAAACTGACAAGAACAGTAGCTCCTATTCAGTCCAATACACTGTACTTGCTGGGAAAAGACGCGAGTGCTATTTGCCTTGTGTAGGGCAATGGGAGCGCAATAGTGACTTTCCTTACCAGAAAAAAACTCTTGTTCGTAGGACCAGAAACTGCATGTGATTCAATTCCATTTAGGACTAGGAAACAAACGCTAGCTCACCTTACAAAAACACACTCTGCTTTTGAGAAAAGAGCACTCTTCTACTCTACTGTGTTTCCTATAGGGCCAGAACAGTGAGCTTGCTCAGAACATTAGAACGGTGCTTCCTACACACACGGGCCATATCTAGTTCAACTCTGCTTAGGAACCTGACAAGAACAGTAGCTCCGCTTCAGTCCGATACACTGTACTTGCTGGGAACAGACACGAGAGCTATTTGCACTATGTATGGCAAGGGGAGCGCAATAGTGACTTTCCTTACCAGAAAACAACTCTTGCTCATAGGACAAAAAACTGCATGTGACTCAACTCCATTTAGGACTGGGAAACAAACGCTAGCTCGCCTTACAAGAAACACACTCTGCTTTTGAGAAAAGAGCACTCTTCTACTCTACTCTGTTTCCTATGGGGTCAGAACAGTGAGCTTGCTCAGAACAAAGAACTGTGCTTCCTACACACACGGCCATATCTGGTTCAATTCTGCTTAGGAACCTGACAAGAACAGTAGATCCTCTTCAGTCCAATACACTGTACTTGCTGGGAACAGACGCCAGTGCTATTTGTCCTGTGTATGGCAATGGCAGCACAATAGTGACTCTTCTTACCAGAAAACAGCTCTTGCTCGTAGGACCAGAAACTGCATGTGATTAAACTCCATTTAGGACTGGGAAACAAACTCTAGCTCGCTTTACAAGAAACACACTTTGCTTTTGAGAAAAGAGCACTCTTCTACTCTACTGTGTTTCCTATAGGGCCAGAACAGTGAGCTTGCTAAAAAAAAAAAGATCTGTGCTTCCTACACACACTGGCCATATCTAGTTCAACTCTGCTTAGGAAACAGAGAAGAACAGTAGCTCCTCTTCAGTCCAATACACTGTAATTGCTGGGAACAGACGGGAGGGCTATTTGCACTGTGTATGGCAATGGGAGCACAATGGTGACTTTCCTTACCAGAAAACAACTCTTGCTCGTAGGACCAGAAACTGCATGTGATTCCACTCCATTTAGGACTGGGAAACAAACGGTAGCTCACCTTACAAGAAACACACTCTGCTTTAGAGAAAAGAGCACTCTTCTATTCTACTGTGTTTCCTATGGGGTCCAAACAGTGAGCTTGCTCAGAACAAAAGAACTGTGCTTCCTACAAACAGGGACCATATCTAGTTCAACTCTGCTTAGTAAACTGACAAGAACAGTAGCTCCTATTCAGTCCAATACACTGTACATTCTGGGAAAAGACACGAGTGCTATTTGCCTTGTGTAGGGCAATGGGAGCACAATAGTGACTTTTCTTACCAGAAAACAATTCTTGTTCATAGGACCAGAAACTGCATATGATTCAACTCCATTTAGGACTAGGAAACAAACGCTAGCTCGCCTTACAAAAACACACTCTGCTTTTGAGAAAAGAGCACTCTTCTACTCTACTGTGTTTCCTATAGGGCCAGAAGAGTGAACTTGCTCAGAACATAAGAACTGTGCTTCCTAAACACGGGCCATATCTATTTCAACTCTGCTTAGGAAACTGACAAGAAGAGTACCTCCTCTTCAGTCTGATACACTGTACTTGCTGGGAACAGACGCGAGTGCTATTTGCACTGTGTATGGCAATGGCAGCGCAATAGTGACTTTCCTTACTAGAAAACAACTCTTGCTCGTAGGACCAGAAACTGCACGTGATTCAACACCATTTAGGACTGGGAAACAAATGCTAGCTCGCCTTACAAGAAACACACTCTGCTTTTGAGAAAAGAGCACTCTTCTACTCTACTGTGTTTCCTATGGGGTCTGAACAGTGAGCTTGCTCAGAACAAAAGAACTGTGCTTTCTACACACACGGGCCATAACTAGTTCAACTCTGCTTAGGAAACAAACAAGAACAGTAGCTCCTCTTCACTCCAGTACACTGTACTTGCGGGGAACAGACGCGAGTGCTATTTGCACTGTGTATGGCAAATGGAGCACAATAGTGACTTGTCTTACCAGAAAACAACTCTTGTTCGTAGGACAAAAAACTGCATGTGACTCAACTCCATTTAGGACTGGGAAACAAACGCTAGCTCGACTTCCAAGAAACACACTCTGCTTTTGAGAAAAGAGCACTCTTCTACTCTACTGTGTTTCCTATGTGTTCCGAAAATTGAGGTTGCTCAGAACAAAAAAACAGTGCTTCCTACACACACGGTCATATCTCGTTCAAGTCTGCTTAGGAACCTGACAAGAACAGTAGATCCTCTTCAGTCCAATACACTGTACTTGCTGGGAACAGACGCCAGTGCTATTTGTCCTGTGTAGGGCAATGGCAGTGCAATTGTGACTCTTCTTACCAGAAAACAACTCTTGCTCGTAGGACCAGAAACTGCATGTGATTCAACTCCGTTTAGGACTGGGAAACAAACTCTAGCTCGCTTTACAAGAAACACACTCTCCTTTTGAGTAAAGAGCACTCTTCTACTCTACTGTGTTTCCTATAGGGCCAGAACAGTGAGCTTGCTCAGAACAAAAGAACTGTGCTTCTTACACACGGGCCATGTCTAGTTCAACTCTTCTTAGGAAACTGACAAGAACAGTAGCTCCTCTTCAGTCTGATACACTGTACTTGCTGGGAACAGACGCGAGTGCTATTTGCACTGTGTATGGCAATGGGAGTGCAATAGTGACTTTCCTTACCAGAAAACAACTCTTGCTCGTAAGGCCAGAAACTGCATGTGATTCAACTCCATTTAGGACTGGGAAACAAATGCTAGCTCACCTTACATGAAACACACTCTGTTTTTGAGAAAAGAGCACTCTTCTACTCTACTGTGTTTCCTATGGGGTCCGAAGAGTGAGCTTCCTCAGAACAAAAGAACTGTGCTTCCTACACACACGGGCCATATCTAGTTCAACTCTGCTTAGGAAACTGACAAGAACAGTAGCTCCTCTTCCGTCCAATACACTGTACTTGCGGAGAAGAGACGCGAGTGCTATTTGCACTGTGTATGGCAATTGGAGCACAATAGTGACTTGTCTTACCAGAAAACAGCTCTTGCTCCTAGGAAAAAAAACTGCATGTGACTCAACTCCATTTAGGACTGGGAAACAAATGCTAGCTCATCTTCCAAGAAACACACTCTGCTTTTGAGAAAAGAGCACTCTTCTACTCTACTGTGTTTCCTATGTGTTCCGAAAAGTGAGCTTGCTCAGAACAAAAAAACTGTGCTTCCTACACACACGGCCATATCTAGTTCAAGTCTGCTTAGGAACCTGACAAGAACAGTAGATCCTCTTCAGTCCAATACACTGTACTTGCTGGGAACAGACGCCAGTGCTATTTGTCCTATGTATGGCAATGGCAGCGCAATAGTGACTCTTCTTACCAGAAAACAACTCTTGCTCGTAAGACCAGAAACTGCATGTGATTCCACTACATTTAGGACTGGGAAACAAACTCTAGCTCGCTTTACAAGAAACACACTCTGCTTTAGAGAAAAGAGCATTCTTCTATTCTACTGTGTTTCCTATGGGGTCCAAACAATGAGCTTGCTCAGAACAAAAGAACTGTGCTTCCTACACACACGGACCATATCTAGTTCAACTCTGCTTAGGAAACTGACAAGAACAGTAGCTCCTATTCAGTCCAATACACTGTACTTGCTGGGAAAAGTCGCGAGTGCTATTTGCCTTGTGTAGGGCAATGGGAGCGCAATAGTGACTTTCCTTACCAGAAAAAAACTCTTGTTCGTAGGACCAGAAACTGCATGTGATTCAATTCCATTTAGGACTAGGAAACAAACGCTAGCTCACCTTACAAAAACACACTCTGCTTTTGAGAAAAGAGCACTCTTCTACTCTACTGTGTTTCCTATAGGGCCAGAGAGTGAGCTTGCTCAGAACATAAGAATGGTGCTTCCTACACACATGGGCCATATCTAGTTCAACTCTGCTTAGGAAACTGACAAGAACAGTAGCTCCTCTTCAGTCCGATACACTGTACTTGCTGGTAACAGACACGAGAGCTATTTGCACTCTGTATGGCAAGGGGAGCGCAATAGTGACTTTCCTTACCAGAAAACAACTCTTGCTCATAGGACAAAAAACTGCATGTCACTCAACTCCATTTAGGACTGGGAAACAAACGCTAGCTCGCCTTACAAGAAACACACTCTGCTTTTGAGAAAAGAGCACTCTTCTACTCTACTGTGTTTCCTATGGGGTCAGGACAGTGAGTTTGTTCAGAACAAAGAACTGTGCTTCCTACACACACGGCCATATCTAGTTCAATTCTGCTTAGGAACCTGACAAGAACAGTAGATCCTCTTCAGTCCAATTCACTGTACTTGCTGGGAACAGACGCAGGTGCTATTTGTCCTGTGTATGGCAATGGCAGCACAATAGTGACTCTTCTTACCAGAAAACAACTCTTGCTCGTAGGACCAGAAACTGCATGTGATTCAACTCCATTTAGGACTGGGAAACAAAAGCTAGCTCACGTCATATGAAACACACTCTCCTTTTGAGAAAAGAGCACTCTTCTACTCTACTGTGTTTTCTATGGGGTCTGAACAGTGAGCTTGTTCAGAACAAAAGAAATGTGCTTCCTACACACACGGGCCATATCTAGTTCAACTCTGCTTTGGAAACTGAGAAGAACAGTAGCTCCTCTTCAGTCCAATACACTGTAAATTCGGGGAACAGACGCGAGTGCTATTTGCACTGTGTATGGCAATTGGAGCACAATAGTGACATGTCTTACCAGAAAACAACTCTTGCTCGTAGGACAAAAAACTGCATGTGACTCAACTCCATTTAGGACTGGGAAACTAATGCTAGCTCGACTTCCAAGAAACACACTCTGCTTTTGAGAAAAGAGCACTCTTCTACTCTACTGTGTTTCCTATATGTTCCGAACAGTGAGCTTGCTCAGAACAAAGAACTGTGCTTCCTACACTCACGGCCATATGTAGTTCAAGTCTGCTTAGGAATCTGACAAAACAGTATATCCTCTTCAATCCAATACACTGTACTTGCTGGGAACAGACGCCAGTGCTATTTGTCCTGTGTATGGCAATGGCAGCGCAATAGTGACTCTTCTTACCAGAAAACAGCTCTTGCTCGTAGGACCAGAAACTGCATGTGATTAAACTCCATTTAGGACTGGGAAACAAACTCTAGCTCGCTTTACAAGAAACACACTTTGCTTTTGAGAAAAGAGCACTCTTCTACTCTACTGTGTTTCCTATAGGGCCAGAACAGTGAGCTTGCTAAAAAAAAAAAGAACTGTGCTTCCTACACACACTGGCCATATCTAGTTCAACTCTGCTTAGGAAACTGAGAAGAACAGTAGCTCCTCTTCAGTCCAATACACTGTAATTGCTGGGAACAGACGGGAGGGCTATTTGCACTGTGTATGGCAATGGGAGCACAATGGTGACTTTCCTTACCAGAAAACAACTCTTGCTCGTAGGACCAGAAACTGCATGTGATTCCAGAATATTTAGGACTGGGAAACAAACGGTAGCTCACCTTACAAGAAACACATTCTGCTTTAGAGAAAAGAGCACTCTTCTATTCTACTGTGTTTCCTATGGGGTCCAAACAGTGAGCTTGCTCAGAACAAAAGAACTGTGCTTCCTACAAACACGGACCATATCTAGTTCAACTCTGCTTAGGAAACTGACAAGAACAGTAGCTCCTATTCAGTCCAATACACTGTACTTGCTGGGAAAAGACGCGAGTGCTATTTGCCTTGCGTAGGGCAATGGGAGCACAATAGTGACTTTCCTTACCAGAAAACAATTCTTGTTCATAGGACCAGAAACTGCATATGATTCAACTCCATTTAGGACTAGGAAACAAACGCTAGCTCGCCTTACAAAAACACACTCTGCTTTTGAGAAAAGAGCACTCTTCTACTCTACTGTGTTTTATATAGGGCCAGAAGAGTGAACTTGCTCAGAACATAAGAACTGTGCTTCCTACACACGGGCCATATCTAGTTCAACTCTGCTTAGGAAACTGACAAGAACAGTAGCTCCTCTTCAGTCTGATACACTGTACTTGCTGGGAACAGACGCGAGTGCTATTTGCACTGTGTATGGCAATGGGAGTGCAATAGTGACTTTCCTTACCAGAAAACAACTCTTGCTCGTAGGACCAGAAACTGCATGTGATTAAACTCCATTTAGTTCTGGGAAACAAATGCTAGCTCACCTTACATGAAACACACTCTGTTTTTGAGAAAAGAGCACTCTTCTACTCTACTGTGTTTCCTATGGGGTTCGAACAGTGAGCTTGCTCAGAACAAAAGAACTGTGCTTCCTACAAACACGGACCATATCTAGTTCAACTCTGCTTAGTAAACTGACAAGAACAGTAGCTCCTATTTAGTCCAATACACTGTACTTGCTGGGAAGAGACGGGAGGGCTATTTGCACTGTGTATGGCAATGGGAGCACAATGGTGACTTGTCTTACCAGAAAACAACTCTTGCTCGTAGGACCAGAAACTGCATGTGATTCCACTACATTTAGGACTGGGAAACAAACTCTAGCTCGCCTTACAAGAAACACACTCTGCTTTAGAGAAAAGAGCACTCTTCTATTCTACTGTGTTTCCTATGGGGTCCAAACAGTGAGCTTGCTCAGAACAAAAGAAATGTGCTTCCTACACACACGGACCATATCTAGTTCAACTCTGCTTAGGAAACTGACAAGAACAGTAGCTCCTATTAAGTCCAATACACTGTACTTGCTGGGAAAAGATGCGAGTGCTATTTGCCTTGTGTAGGGCAATGGGAGCACAATAGTGACTTTCCTTACCAGAAAACAATTCTTGTTCATAGGACCAGAAACTGCATATGATTCAACTCCATTTAGGACTAGGAAACAAATGCTAGCTCGCCTTACAAAAACACACTCTGCTTTTGAGAAAAGAGCACTCTTCTACTCTACTGTGTTTTATATAGGGCCAGAAGAGTGAACTTGCTCAGAACATAAGAACTGTGCTTTCTACACACACGGCCATATCTAGTTCAATTCTGCTTAGGAACCTGACAAGAACAGTAGATCCTCTTCAGTCCAATACACTGTACTTGCTGGGAACAGACGCCAGTGCTATTTGTCCTGTGTATGGCAATGGCAGCGCAAAAGTGACTCTTCTTACCATAAAACAACTCGTGCTCGTAGGACTAGAAACTGCATGTGATTCAACTCCATTTAGGACTGGGAAACAAACGTTAGCTCGCTTTACAAGAAACACACTCTGCTTTAGGGAAAAGAGCACACTTCTAATCTACTGTGTTTCCTATAGGGCCAGAACAGTGAGCTTGCTCAGAACAAAAGAACTGTGCTTCTTACACACGGGCCATGTCTAGTTCAACTCTTCTTAGGAAACTGACAAGAACAGTAGCTCCTCTTCAGTCTGATACACTGTACTTGCTGGGAACAGACGCGAGTGCTATTTGCACTGTGTATGGCAATGGGAGTGCAATAGTGACTTTCCTTACCAGAAAACAACTCTTGCTCGTAAGACCAGAAACTGCATGTGATTCAACTCCATTTAGGACTGGGAAACAAATGCTAGCTCACCTTACATGAAACACACTCTGTTTTTGAGAAAAGAGCACTCTTCTACTCTACTGTGTTTCCTATGGGGTCCGAACAGTGAGCTTGCTCAGAATAAAAGAACTGTGCTTCCTACACACACGGGCCATATCTAGTTCAACTCTGCTTAGGAAACTGACAAGAACAGTAGCTCCTCTTCCGTCCAATACACTGTACTTGCGGAGAAGAGACGCGAGTGCTATTTGCACTGTGTATGGCAATTGGAGCACAATAGTGACTTGTCTTACCAGAAAACAGCTCTTGCTCCTAAGAAAAAAAACTGCATGTGACTCAACTCCATTTAGGACTGGGAAACAAATGCTAGCTCAACTTCCAAGAAACACACTCTGCTTTTGAGAAAAGAGCACTCTTCTACTCTACTGTGTTTCCTATATGTTCTTGAAAAGTGAGCTTGCTCCGAACAAAAACCTGTGCTTCCTACACACACGGGCCATATCTAGTTCAACTCTGCTTAGGAAACTGACAAGAACAGTAGATCATCTTCAGTCCAATACATCGTACATGCTGGAAATAGACGCCAGTCCTATTTGCCCTGTGTATGACAATGGGAGGGAAATAGTGACTCTTCTTACCAGAAAACAACTCTTGCTAGTAGGACCAGAAACTGCATGTGATTCCACTACATTTATGACTGGGAAACAAACTCTAGCTCACTTTACAAGAAACACACTCTGCTTTAGAGAAAAGAGCATTCTTCTATTCTACTGTGTTTCCTATGGGGTCCAAACAGTGAGCTTGCTCAGAACAAAAGAACTGTGCTTCCTACACACACGGACCATATCTAGTTCAACTCTGCTTAGGAAACTGACAAGAACAGTAGCTCCTATTCAGTCCAATACACTGTACTTGCTGGGAAAAGACGCGAGTGCTATTTGCCTTGTGTAGGGCAATGGGAGCGCAATAGTGACTTTCCTTACCAGAAAAAAACTCTTGTTCGTAGGACCAGAAACTGCATGTGATTCAATTCCATTTAGGACTAGGAAACAAACGCTAGCTCACCTTACAAAAACACACTCTGCTTTTGAGAAAAGAGCACTCTTCTACTCTACTGTGTTTCCTATAGGGCCAGAACAGTGAGCTTGCTCAGAACATTAGAACGGTGCTTCCTACACACACGGGCCATATCTAGTTCAACTCTGCTTAGGAACCTGACAAGAACAGTAGCTCCGCTTCAGTCCGATACACTGTACTTGCTGGGAACAGACACGAGAGCTATTTGCACTATGTATGGCAAGGGGAGCGCAATAGTGACTTTCCTTACCAGAAAACAACTCTTGCTCATAGGACAAAAAACTGCATGTGACTCAACTCCATTTAGGACTGGGAAACAAACGCTAGCTCGCCTTACAAGAAACACACTCTGCTTTTGAGAAAAGAGCACTCTTCTACTCTACTCTGTTTCCTATGGGGTCAGAACAGTGAGCTTGCTCAGAACAAAGAACTGTGCTTCCTACACACACGGCCATATCTGGTTCAATTCTGCTTAGGAACCTGACAAGAACAGTAGATCCTCTTCAGTCCAATACACTGTACTTGCTGGGAACAGACGCCAGTGCTATTTGTCCTGTGTATGGCAATGGCAGCACAATAGTGACTCTTCTTACCAGAAAACAGCTCTTGCTCGTAGGACCAGAAACTGCATGTGATTAAACTCCATTTAGGACTGGGAAACAAACTCTAGCTCGCTTTACAAGAAACACACTTTGCTTTTGAGAAAAGAGCACTCTTCTACTCTACTGTGTTTCCTATAGGGCCAGAACAGTGAGCTTGCTAAAAAAAAAAAGATCTGTGCTTCCTACACACACTGGCCATATCTAGTTCAACTCTGCTTAGGAAACAGAGAAGAACAGTAGCTCCTCTTCAGTCCAATACACTGTAATTGCTGGGAACAGACGGGAGGGCTATTTGCACTGTGTATGGCAATGGGAGCACAATGGTGACTTTCCTTACCAGAAAACAACTCTTGCTCGTAGGACCAGAAACTGCATGTGATTCCACTCCATTTAGGACTGGGAAACAAACGGTAGCTCACCTTACAAGAAACACACTCTGCTTTAGAGAAAAGAGCACTCTTCTATTCTACTGTGTTTCCTATGGGGTCCAAACAGTGAGCTTGCTCAGAACAAAAGAACTGTGCTTCCTACAAACAGGGACCATATCTAGTTCAACTCTGCTTAGTAAACTGACAAGAACAGTAGCTCCTATTCAGTCCAATACACTGTACATTCTGGGAAAAGACACGAGTGCTATTTGCCTTGTGTAGGGCAATGGGAGCACAATAGTGACTTTTCTTACCAGAAAACAATTCTTGTTCATAGGACCAGAAACTGCATATGATTCAACTCCATTTAGGACTAGGAAACAAACGCTAGCTCGCCTTACAAAAACACACTCTGCTTTTGAGAAAAGAGCACTCTTCTACTCTACTGTGTTTCCTATAGGGCCAGAAGAGTGAACTTGCTCAGAACATAAGAACTGTGCTTCCTAAACACGGGCCATATCTATTTCAACTCTGCTTAGGAAACTGACAAGAGGAGTACCTCCTCTTCAGTCTGATACACTGTACTTGCTGGGAACAGACGCGAGTGCTATTTGCACTGTGTATGGCAATGGCAGCGCAATAGTGACTTTCCTTACTAGAAAACAACTCTTGCTCGTAGGACCAGAAACTGCACGTGATTCAACACCATTTAGGACTGGGAAACAAATGCTAGCTCGCCTTACAAGAAACACACTCTGCTTTTGAGAAAAGAGCACTCTTCTACTCTACTGTGTTTCCTATGGGGTCTGAACAGTGAGCTTGCTCAGAACAAAAGAACTGTGCTTTCTACACACACGGGCCATAACTAGTTCAACTCTGCTTAGGAAACAAACAAGAACAGTAGCTCCTCTTCACTCCAGTACACTGTACTTGCGGGGAACAGACGCGAGTGCTATTTGCACTGTGTATGGCAAATGGAGCACAATAGTGACTTGTCTTACCAGAAAACAACTCTTGTTCGTAGGACAAAAAACTGCATGTGACTCAACTCCATTTAGGACTGGGAAACAAACGCTAGCTCGACTTCCAAGAAACACACTCTGCTTTTGAGAAAAGAGCACTCTTCTACTCTACTGTGTTTCCTATGTGTTCCGAAAATTGAGGTTGCTCAGAACAAAAAAACAGTGCTTCCTACACACACGGTCATATCTCGTTCAAGTCTGCTTAGGAACCTGACAAGAACAGTAGATCCTCTTCAGTCCAATACACTGTACTTGCTGGGAACAGACGCCAGTGCTATTTGTCCTGTGTAGGGCAATGGCAGTGCAATTGTGACTCTTCTTACCAGAAAACAACTCTTGCTCGTAGGACCAGAAACTGCATGTGATTCAACTCCGTTTAGGACTGGGAAACAAACTCTAGCTCGCTTTACAAGAAACACACTCTCCTTTTGAGTAAAGAGCACTCTTCTACTCTACTGTGTTTCCTATAGGGCCAGAACAGTGAGCTTGCTCAGAACAAAAGAACTGTGCTTCTTACACACGGGCCATGTCTAGTTCAACTCTTCTTAGGAAACTGACAAGAACAGTAGCTCCTCTTCAGTCTGATACACTGTACTTGCTGGGAACAGACGCGAGTGCTATTTGCACTGTGTATGGCAATGGGAGTGCAATAGTGACTTTCCTTACCAGAAAACAACTCTTGCTCGTAAGGCCAGAAACTGCATGTGATTCAACTCCATTTAGGACTGGGAAACAAATGCTAGCTCACCTTACATGAAACACACTCTGTTTTTGAGAAAAGAGCACTCTTCTACTCTACTGTGTTTCCTATGGGGTCCGAAGAGTGAGCTTCCTCAGAACAAAAGAACTGTGCTTCCTACACACACGGGCCATATCTAGTTCAACTCTGCTTAGGAAACTGACAAGAACAGTAGCTCCTCTTCCGTCCAATACACTGTACTTGCGGAGAAGAGACGCGAGTGCTATTTGCACTGTGTATGGCAATTGGAGCACAATAGTGACTTGTCTTACCAGAAAACAGCTCTTGCTCCTAGGAAAAAAAACTGCATGTGACTCAACTCCATTTAGGACTGGGAAACAAATGCTAGCTCATCTTCCAAGAAACACACTCTGCTTTTGAGAAAAGAGCACTCTTCTACTCTACTGTGTTTCCTATGTGTTCCGAAAAGTGAGCTTGCTCAGAACAAAAAAACTGTGCTTCCTACACACACGGCCATATCTAGTTCAAGTCTGCTTAGGAACCTGACAAGAACAGTAGATCCTCTTCAGTCCAATACACTGTACTTGCTGGGAACAGACGCCAGTGCTATTTGTCCTATGTATGGCAATGGCAGCGCAATAGTGACTCTTCTTACCAGAAAACAACTCTTGCTCGTAAGACCAGAAACTGCATGTGATTCCACTACATTTAGGACTGGGAAACAAACTCTAGCTCGCTTTACAAGAAACACACTCTGCTTTAGAGAAAAGAGCATTCTTCTATTCTACTGTGTTTCCTATGGGGTCCAAACAATGAGCTTGCTCAGAACAAAAGAACTGTGCTTCCTACACACACGGACCATATCTAGTTCAACTCTGCTTAGGAAACTGACAAGAACAGTAGCTCCTATTCAGTCCAATACACTGTACTTGCTGGGAAAAGTCGCGAGTGCTATTTGCCTTGTGTAGGGCAATGGGAGCGCAATAGTGACTTTCCTTACCAGAAAAAAACTCTTGTTCGTAGGACCAGAAACTGCATGTGATTCAATTCCATTTAGGACTAGGAAACAAACGCTAGCTCACCTTACAAAAACACACTCTGCTTTTGAGAAAAGAGCACTCTTCTACTCTACTGTGTTTCCTATAGGGCCAGAGAGTGAGCTTGCTCAGAACATAAGAACGGTGCTTCCTACACACACGGGCCATATCTAGTTCAACTCTGCTTAGGAAACTGACAAGAACAGTAGCTCCTCTTCAGTCCGATACACTGTACTTGCTGGTAACAGACACGAGAGCTATTTGCACTCTGTATGGCAAGGGGAGCGCAATAGTGACTTTCCTTACCAGAAAACAACTCTTGCTCATAGGACAAAAAACTGCATGTCACTCAACTCCATTTAGGACTGGGAAACAAACGCTAGCTCGCCTTACAAGAAACACACTCTGCTTTTGAGAAAAGAGCACTCTTCTACTCTACTGTGTTTCCTATGGGGTCAGGACAGTGAGTTTGTTCAGAACAAAGAACTGTGCTTCCTACACACACGGCCATATCTAGTTCAATTCTGCTTAGGAACCTGACAAGAACAGTAGATCCTCTTCAGTCCAATACACTGTACTTGCTGGGAACAGACGCAGGTGCTATTTGTCCTGTGTATGGCAATGGCAGCACAATAGTGACTCTTCTTACCAGAAAACAACTCTTGCTCGTAGGACCAGAAACTGCATGTGATTCAACTCCATTTAGGACTGGGAAACAAAAGCTAGCTCACGTCATATGAAACACACTCTCCTTTTGAGAAAAGAGCACTCTTCTACTCTACTGTGTTTTCTATGGGGTCTGAACAGTGAGCTTGTTCAGAACAAAAGAAATGTGCTTCCTACACACACGGGCCATATCTAGTTCAACTCTGCTTTGGAAACTGAGAAGAACAGTAGCTCCTCTTCAGTCCAATACACTGTAAATTCGGGGAACAGACGCGAGTGCTATTTGCACTGTGTATGGCAATTGGAGCACAATAGTGACATGTCTTACCAGAAAACAACTCTTGCTCGTAGGACAAAAAACTGCATGTGACTCAACTCCATTTAGGACTGGGAAACTAATGCTAGCTCGACTTCCAAGAAACACACTCTGCTTTTGAGAAAAGAGCACTCTTCTACTCTACTGTGTTTCCTATATGTTCCGAACAGTGAGCTTGCTCAGAACAAAGAACTGTGCTTCCTACACTCACGGCCATATGTAGTTCAAGTCTGCTTAGGAATCTGACAAAACAGTATATCCTCTTCAATCCAATACACTGTACTTGCTGGGAACAGACGCCAGTGCTATTTGTCCTGTGTATGGCAATGGCAGCGCAATAGTGACTCTTCTTACCAGAAAACAGCTCTTGCTCGTAGGACCAGAAACTGCATGTGATTAAACTCCATTTAGGACTGGGAAACAAACTCTAGCTCGCTTTACAAGAAACACACTTTGCTTTTGAGAAAAGAGCACTCTTCTACTCTACTGTGTTTCCTATAGGGCCAGAACAGTGAGCTTGCTAAAAAAAAAAAGAACTGTGCTTCCTACACACACTGGCCATATCTAGTTCAACTCTGCTTAGGAAACTGAGAAGAACAGTAGCTCCTCTTCAGTCCAATACACTGTAATTGCTGGGAACAGACGGGAGGGCTATTTGCACTGTGTATGGCAATGGGAGCACAATGGTGACTTTCCTTACCAGAAAACAACTCTTGCTCGTAGGACCAGAAACTGCATGTGATTCCAGAATATTTAGGACTGGGAAACAAACGGTAGCTCACCTTACAAGAAACACATTCTGCTTTAGAGAAAAGAGCACTCTTCTATTCTACTGTGTTTCCTATGGGGTCCAAACAGTGAGCTTGCTCAGAACAAAAGAACTGTGCTTCCTACAAACACGGACCATATCTAGTTCAACTCTGCTTAGGAAACTGACAAGAACAGTAGCTCCTATTCAGTCCAATACACTGTACTTGCTGGGAAAAGACGCGAGTGCTATTTGCCTTGCGTAGGGCAATGGGAGCACAATAGTGACTTTCCTTACCAGAAAACAATTCTTGTTCATAGGACCAGAAACTGCATATGATTCAACTCCATTTAGGACTAGGAAACAAACGCTAGCTCGCCTTACAAAAACACACTCTGCTTTTGAGAAAAGAGCACTCTTCTACTCTACTGTGTTTCCTATAGGGCCAGAAGAGTGAACTTGCTCAGAACATAAGAACTGTGCTTCCTACACACGGGCCATATCTAGTTCAACTCTGCTTAGGAAACTGACAAGAACAGTAGCTCCTCTTCAGTCTGATACACTGTACTTGCTGGGAACAGACGCGAGTGCTATTTGCACTGTGTATGGCAATGGGAGTGCAATAGTGACTTTCCTTACCAGAAAACAACTCTTGCTCGTAGGACCAGAAACTGCATGTGATTAAACTCCATTTAGTTCTGGGAAACAAATGCTAGCTCACCTTACATGAAACACACTCTGTTTTTGAGAAAAGAGCACTCTTCTACTCTACTGTGTTTCCTATGGGGTTCGAACAGTGAGCTTGCTCAGAACAAAAGAACTGTGCTTCCTACAAACACGGACCATATCTAGTTCAACTCTGCTTAGTAAACTGACAAGAACAGTAGCTCCTATTTAGTCCAATACACTGTACTTGCTGGGAAGAGACGGGAGGGCTATTTGCACTGTGTATGGCAATGGGAGCACAATGGTGACTTGTCTTACCAGAAAACAACTCTTGCTCGTAGGACCAGAAACTGCATGTGATTCCACTACATTTAGGACTGGGAAACAAACTCTAGCTCGCCTTACAAGAAACACACTCTGCTTTAGAGAAAAGAGCACTCTTCTATTCTACTGTGTTTCCTATGGGGTCCAAACAGTGAGCTTGCTCAGAACAAAAGAAATGTGCTTCCTACACACACGGACCATATCTAGTTCAACTCTGCTTAGGAAACTGACAAGAACAGTAGCTCCTATTAAGTCCAATACACTGTACTTGCTGGGAAAAGATGCGAGTGCTATTTGCCTTGTGTAGGGCAATGGGAGCACAATAGTGACTTTCCTTACCAGAAAACAATTCTTGTTCATAGGACCAGAAACTGCATATGATTCAACTCCATTTAGGACTAGGAAACAAATGCTAGCTCGCCTTACAAAAACACACTCTGCTTTTGAGAAAAGAGCACTCTTCTACTCTACTGTGTTTTATATAGGGCCAGAAGAGTGAACTTGCTCAGAACATAAGAACTGTGCTTTCTACACACACGGCCATATCTAGTTCAATTCTGCTTAGGAACCTGACAAGAACAGTAGATCCTCTTCAGTCCAATACACTGTACTTGCTGGGAACAGACGCCAGTGCTATTTGTCCTGTGTATGGCAATGGCAGCGCAAAAGTGACTCTTCTTACCATAAAACAACTCGTGCTCGTAGGACTAGAAACTGCATGTGATTCAACTCCATTTAGGACTGGGAAACAAACGTTAGCTCGCTTTACAAGAAACACACTCTGCTTTAGGGAAAAGAGCACACTTCTAATCTACTGTGTTTCCTATAGGGCCAGAACAGTGAGCTTGCTCAGAACAAAAGAACTGTGCTTCTTACACACGGGCCATGTCTAGTTCAACTCTTCTTAGGAAACTGACAAGAACAGTAGCTCCTCTTCAGTCTGATACACTGTACTTGCTGGGAACAGACGCGAGTGCTATTTGCACTGTGTATGGCAATGGGAGTGCAATAGTGACTTTCCTTACCAGAAAACAACTCTTGCTCGTAAGACCAGAAACTGCATGTGATTCAACTCCATTTAGGACTGGGAAACAAATGCTAGCTCACCTTACATGAAACACACTCTGTTTTTGAGAAAAGAGCACTCTTCTACTCTACTGTGTTTCCTATGGGGTCCGAACAGTGAGCTTGCTCAGAATAAAAGAACTGTGCTTCCTACACACACGGGCCATATCTAGTTCAACTCTGCTTAGGAAACTGACAAGAACAGTAGCTCCTCTTCCGTCCAATACACTGTACTTGCGGAGAAGAGACGCGAGTGCTATTTGCACTGTGTATGGCAATTGGAGCACAATAGTGACTTGTCTTACCAGAAAACAGCTCTTGCTCCTAGGAAAAAAAACTGCATGTGACTCAACTCCATTTAGGACTGGGAAACAAATGCTAGCTCAACTTCCAAGAAACACACTCTGCTTTTGAGAAAAGAGCACTCTTCTACTCTACTGTGTTTCCTATATGTTCTTGAAAAGTGAGCTTGCTCCGAACAAAAACCTGTGCTTCCTACACACACGGGCCATATCTAGTTCAACTCTGCTTAGGAAACTGACAAGAACAGTAGATCATCTTCAGTCCAATACACTGTACATGCTGGAAATAGACGCCAGTCCTATTTGCCCTGTGTATGACAATGGGAGGGAAATAGTGACTCTTCTTACCAGAAAACAACTCTTGCTAGTAGGACCAGAAACTGCATGTGATTCCACTACATTTATGACTGGGAAACAAACTCTAGCTCGCTTTACAAGAAACACACTCTGCTTTAGAGAAAAGAGCATTCTTCTATTCTACTGTGTTTCCTATGGGGTCCAAACAGTGAGCTTGCTCAGAACAAAAGAACTGTGCTTCCTACACACACGGACCATATCTAGTTCAACTCTGCTTAGGAAACTGACAAGAACAGTAGCTCCTATTCAGTCCAATACACTGTACTTGCTGGGAAAAGACGCGAGTGCTATTTGCCTTGTGTAGGGCAATGGGAGCGCAATAGTGACTTTCCTTACCAGAAAAAAACTCTTGTTCGTAGGACCAGAAACTGCATGTGATTCAATTCCATTTAGGACTAGGAAACAAACGCTAGCTCACCTTACAAAAACACACTCTGCTTTTGAGAAAAGAGCACTCTTCTACTCTACTGTGTTTCCTATAGGGCCAGAACAGTGAGCTTGCTCAGAACATTAGAACGGTGCTTCCTACACACACGGGCCATATCTAGTTCAACTCTGCTTAGGAACCTGACAAGAACAGTAGCTCCGCTTCAGTCCGATACACTGTACTTGCTGGGAACAGACACGAGAGCTATTTGCACTATGTATGGCAAGGGGAGCGCAATAGTGACTTTCCTTACCAGAAAACAACTCTTGCTCATAGGACAAAAAACTGCATGTGACTCAACTCCATTTAGGACTGGGAAACAAACGCTAGCTCGCCTTACAAGAAACACACTCTGCTTTTGAGAAAAGAGCACTCTTCTACTCTACTCTGTTTCCTATGGGGTCAGAACAGTGAGCTTGCTCAGAACAAAGAACTGTGCTTCCTACACACACGGCCATATCTGGTTCAATTCTGCTTAGGAACCTGACAAGAACAGTAGATCCTCTTCAGTCCAATACACTGTACTTGCTGGGAACAGACGCCAGTGCTATTTGTCCTGTGTATGGCAATGGCAGCACAATAGTGACTCTTCTTACCAGAAAACAGCTCTTGCTCGTAGGACCAGAAACTGCATGTGATTAAACTCCATTTAGGACTGGGAAACAAACTCTAGCTCGCTTTACAAGAAACACACTTTGCTTTTGAGAAAAGAGCACTCTTCTACTCTACTGTGTTTCCTATAGGGCCAGAACAGTGAGCTTGCTAAAAAAAAAAAGATCTGTGCTTCCTACACACACTGGCCATATCTAGTTCAACTCTGCTTAGGAAACAGAGAAGAACAGTAGCTCCTCTTCAGTCCAATACACTGTAATTGCTGGGAACAGACGGGAGGGCTATTTGCACTGTGTATGGCAATGGGAGCACAATGGTGACTTTCCTTACCAGAAAACAACTCTTGCTCGTAGGACCAGAAACTGCATGTGATTCCACTCCATTTAGGACTGGGAAACAAACGGTAGCTCGCCTTACAAGAAACACACTTGCTTTAGAGAAAAGAGCACTCTTCTTCTCTACTGTGTTTCCCTGGGGTCCAAAAGTGAGCTTGCTCAGAACAAAAGAACTGTGCTTCCTACACACACGGACCATATGTAGTTCAACTCTGCTTAGGAAACTGACAAGAACAGTGGTTTCTATTTAGTCCAATACACTGTACTTGCTGGGAACAGACGCGAGTGCTATTTGCACTATGTATGACAATGGGAGCGCAATAATGACTTTCCTTACCAGAAAACAACTCTTGCTCGTAGGACCAGAAACTGCATGTGATTCAACTCCATTTAGGACTGGGAAACAAACGCTACCTCGCCTTACAAGAAAAACACTCTGCTTTTGAGAAAAGAGCACTCTTCTACTCTACTGTGTTTCCTATCGGGTCCGAACAGTGAGCTTGCTCAGAACAAAAGAACTGTGCTTCCTACACACACGGGCCATATCTAGTTCAACTCTGCTTAGGAAACTGACAAGAACAGTAGCTCCTCTTCAGTCCAATACACTGTACTTGCTGGAAACAGACACGAGTGCTATTTGCACTCTGTATGGCAAAGGGAGCGCAATAGTGACTTTCCTTACCAGAAAACAACTCTTGCTGGTAGGACCAAAAACTGCATGTGATTCAAATCCATTTAGGACTGGGAAACAAACGCTAGCTCGCCTTACAAGAAACACACTCTGCTTTTGAGAAAAGAGCACTCATCTACTCTACTGTGTTTCCTATAGGGCCAGAACAGAGAGCTTGCTCAGAACAAAAAAACTGTGCTTCCTACAAACACGGCCATATCTAATTCAACTCTGCTTAGGAACCTGACAAGAACAGTAGATACTCTTCAGTCCAGTACACTGTACTTGCTGGGAACAGACGCCAGTGCTATTTGTCCTGTGTATGGCAATGGCAACGCAATAGTGACTCTTCTTACCAGAAAACAACTCTTGCTCATAGGACCAGAAACTGCATGTGATTCAACTCCATTTAGGACTGGGAAACAAACTCCAGCTCGCTTTACAAGAAACACACTCTGCTTTTGAGAAAAGAGCACTCTTCTACTCTACTTTGTTTCCTATAGGGCCAGAACAGTGAGCTTGCTCAGAAAAAAAGAACTATGCTTCCTACACACACGGGCCATATCTAGTTCAACTCTGCTTTGGAAACTAAGAAGAACGGTAGCTCCTTTTCAGTCCAATACACTGTACTTACTGGGAACAGAAGGGAGGGCTATTTGCACTGGGTATGGCAATGGGAGCGCAATAGTGACTTTCCTTACCAGAAAACAACTCTTGCTCGTAGGACCACAAACTGCATTGGATTCAACTCCATTTAGGACTGGGAAACAAACGCTAGCTTGCCATACAATAAACACACTCTGCTTTTGAGAAAAGAGCACTCTTCTACTCTACTGTGTTTCTTATGGGGTCTGAACAGTGAGCTTGCTCAGAACAAAAAAACTTTGCTTCCTACACACAGGGCCATATCTAGTTCATCTGCTTAGGAACCTGACAAGAACAGTAGATCCTCTTCTATCCAATACACTATACTTGCTGCGAACAGACAGGAGTGCTATTTGCAATGTGTATGGCAATGGGAGCACAATAGTGACTTTCCTTACCAGAAAACAACTCTTGCTCATAGGACCAGAAACTGCATGTGATTCAACTCCATTTAGGTGTGGGAAACAAACGCTAGCTCGCCTTACAAGAAACACACTCTGCTTTTGAGAAAAGAGCACTCTTTTACTCTACTGTGTTTCCTATGGGGTCCAAAGAGTGAGCTTGCTCAGAACAAAAGAACTGTGATTCCTACACACATGGACCATAGCTAGTTCAACTCTGCTTAGGAAACTGACAAGAACAGTAGCTCCTATTCAGTCCAATACACTGTACTTGCTGGGAACAGACGCGAGTGCTATTTGCACTGTGTATGGCATTTGGAGCGCAATAGTGAGTCTTCTTACCATAAAACAACTCTTGCTCGTAGGACCAAAAACTGCATGTGATTCAACTCCATTTAGGACTGGGAAACAAACGCGAGCTCGCCTTACAAAAAAAACACTCTGCTTTAGATAAAAGAGCACTCTTCTACTCTACTGTGTTTCCTATAGGGCCAGAACAGTGAGCTTGCTCAGAACATAAGAACTGTGCTTCCTACACACACGGGACATATCTAGTTCAACTCTGCTTTGGAAACTGAGAAGAGCAGTCTCTCCTCTTCAGTCCAATACACTGTACTTGCTGGGAAGTCAAGGGAGTGCTATTTGCACTGTGTATGGCAATGGGAGCGCAACAGTGACTTTCCTTACCAGAAAACAACTCTTGCTCGTAGCACCACAAACTGCATGTGATTCAACTCCATTTAGGACTAGGAAACAAACGCTAGCTCGCCTTACAAGAAACACACTCTGCTTTTGAGAAAAGAGCACGCTTCTACTCTACTGCGTTTCCTATGGGGTCCAAACAGTGAGCTTGCTCAGAACAAAAGAACGGTGCTTCCTACACAAATGGACCATATCTAGTTCAACTCTGCTTAGGAAACTGACAAGAACAGTAGCTCCTATTCAATCCAATACACTGTACTTTCTGGGAACAAACGCGAGTGCTATTTGCACTGTGTATGGCATTTGGAGTGCAATAGTGACTCTTCTTACCAGAAAACAACTCTTGCTCATAGGACCAAAAACTGCATGTGACTCAACTCCATTTAGGACCGGGAATCAAACGCGAGCTCGCCTTACAAGAAACACACTCTGCTTTAGAGAAAAGAGCACTCTTCTACTCTACTGTGTTTCCTATAGGGCCAGAACAGTGAGCTTGCTCAGAACAAATAAACTGTGCTTCCTAGACACACGGGCCATATCTAGTTCAACTCTGCTTAGGAAACTGAGAAGAACAGTAGCTCCTCTTCAGTCCAATACACTGTATTTGCTGGAAACAGACGGGAGTGCTATTTGCACTGTGTATGGCAATGGGAGCGCAATAGTGACTTTCCTTACCAGAAAACAACTCTTGCTCGTAGGACCAGAAACTGCATGTAATTCAACTCCATTTAGGACTGATAAACAAACGCTAGCTCGCCTTACAAGAAACACACTCTGCTTTAGAGAAAAAAGCACTCTTCTACTCTACTGTGTTTCCTATGGGGTCAAAACAGAGAGCTTGCTCAGAAAAAAAGAACTGTGCTTCTTACACACACGGAACATATGTAGTTCAACTCTGCTTAGGAACCTGACAAGAACAGTAGCTCCTCTTCAGACCAATACACTGTATTTGCTGGGAACAGGCGAGAGTGCTATTGGCACTGTGTATGGCAATGAGAGCACAACAGTGACTTTCATTACCAGAAAACAACTGTTGCTCATAGGAAAAAACCTGCATGTGACTCAACTCAATATAGGACTGGGAAACAAACGCTAGCTCGTCTTCCAAGAAACACACTCTGCTTTTGAGAAAAGAGCACTCTTCTTCTCTACTGTGTTTCCTATGTGTTCGGAACAGTGAGCTTGCTCAGAACAAAAAAACTGTGCTTCCTACAAACACGGCCATATCTAGTTCAACTCTGCTTAGGAACCTGACAAGAACAGTAGATACTCTTCAGTCCAGTACACTGTACTTGCTGGGAACAGACGCCAGTGCTATTTGTCCTGTGTATGGCAATGGCAACGCAATAGTGACTCTTCTTACCAGAAAACAACTCTTGCTCGTAGGACCAGAAACTGCATGTGATTCAACTCCATTTAGGACTGGGAAACAAACTCCAGCTCGCTTTACAAGAAACACACTCTGCTTTTGAGAAAAGAGCACTCTTCTACTCTACTTTGTTTCCTATAGGGCCAGAACAGTGAGCTTGCTCAGAAAAAAAGAACTGTGCTTCCTACACACACAGGCCATATCTAGTTCAACTCTGCTTAGGAAACTGACAAGAACAGTAGCTCCTCTTCAGTCCAATACACTGTACTTGCAGGGAAGAGACGCGAGTGCTATTTGCACTGTGTATGGCAATTGGAGCACAATAGTGACTCGTCTTACCAGAAAACAACTCTTGCTCGTAGGACAAAAAACTGCATGTGACTCAACTCCATTTAGGAATGGGAAACAAACGCTAGCTCTCCTTACAAGAAACACATTCTGCTTTAGAGAAAAGAGCACTTATCTACTCTACTGTGTTTCCTATAAGGCCAGAACAGTGAGCTTGCTCAGAACAAAAGAACTGTGCTTCCTACACACATGGGCCATATCTAGTTCAACTCTGCTTAGGAAACTGACAAGAACAGTAGCTCCTCTTCAGTCCGATACACTGTACTTGCTGGGAACAGACGCGAGTGCTATTTGCACTGTGTATGGCAATGGGAGCGCAATAGTGACTTTCCTACCAGAAAACAACTCTTGCTTGTAGGACCAGAAACTGCATGTGATTCATCTCCATTTAGGACTGGGAAACAAATGCTAGCTCGCCTTACAAGAAACACATTCTGCTTTAGAGAAAAGAGCACTCATCTACTCTACTGTGTTTCCTATAAGGCCAGAACAGTGAGCTTGCTCAGAACAAAAGAACTGTGCTTCCTACACACATGGGCCATATCTAGTTCAACTCTGCTTAGGAAACTGACAAGAACAGTAGCTCCTCTTCAGTCCGATATACTGTACTTGCTGGGAACAGACGCGAGTGCTATTTGCACTGTGTATGGCAATGGGAGCGCAATAGTGACTTTCCTACCAGAAAACAACTCTTGCTTGTAGAACCAGAAACTGCATGTGATTCAACTCCATTTAGGACTGGGAAACAAACCCAAGCTCGCCTTTCATGAAACACACTCTGCTTTAGAGAAAAGAGCACTCTTCTACTCTACTGTGTTTCCTATGGGGTCCAAACAGTGAGCTTTCTCAGAACAAAAGAACTGTGCTTCCTACACACACGGGCAATATCTAGTTCAACTCTGCTTAGGAAACTGACAAGAACAGTAGCTCCTCTTCAATCCAATACACTGTACTTGCTGGGAACAGACGCGAGTGCTGTTTGCAGTGTGTATGGCAGTGGGAGCGCAATAGTCACTTTCCTACCAGAAAACAACTCTTGCTCGTAGGACCACAAACTGCATGTGATTCAACGCCATTTAGGACTGGGAAACAAATGCTCGCGCACCTTACAAGAAACACACTTGCTTTAGAGAAAAGAGCACTCTTCTTCTCTACTGTGTTTCCCTGGGGTCCAAAAGTGAGCTTGCTCAGAACAAAAGAACTGTGCTTCCTACACACACGAACCATATGTAGTTCAACTCTGCTTAGGAAACTGACAAGAACAGTGGTTTCTATTTAGTCCAATACACTGTACTTGCTGGGAACAGACGCGAGTGCTATTTGCACTATGTATGACAATGGGAGCGCAATAATGACTTTCCTTACCAGAAAACAACTCTTGCTCGTAGGACCAGAAACTGCATGTGATTCAACTCCATTTAGGACTGGGAAACAAACGCTACCTCGCCTTACAAGAAAAACACTCTGCTTTTGAGAAAAGAGCACTCTTCTACTCTACTGTGTTTCCTATCGGGTCCGAACAGTGAGCTTGCTCAGAACAAAAGAACTGTGCTTCCTACACACACGGGCCATATCTAGTTCAACTCTGCTTAGGAAACTGACAAGAACAGTAGCTCCTCTTCAGTCCAATACACTGTACTTGCTGGAAACAGACACGAGTGCTATTTGCACTCTGTATGGCAAAGGGAGCGCAATAGTGACTTTCCTTACCAGAAAACAACTCTTGCTGGTAGGACCAAAAACTGCATGTGATTCAAATCCATTTAGGACTGGGAAACAAACGCTAGCTCGCCTTACAAGAAACACACTCTGCTTTTGAGAAAAGAGCACTCATCTACTCTACTGTGTTTCCTATAGGGCCAGAACAGAGAGCTTGCTCAGAACAAAAAAACTGTGCTTCCTACAAACACGGCCATATCTAATTCAACTCTGCTTAGGAACCTGACAAGAACAGTAGATACTCTTCAGTCCAGTACACTGTACTTGCTGGGAACAGACGCCAGTGCTATTTGTCCTGTGTATGGCAATGGCAACGCAATAGTGACTCTTCTTACCAGAAAACAACTCTTGCTCATAGGACCAGAAACTGCATGTGATTCAACTCCATTTAGGACTGGGAAACAAACTCCAGCTCGCTTTACAAGAAACACACTCTGCTTTTGAGAAAAGAGCACTCTTCTACTCTACTTTGTTTCCTATAGGGCCAGAACAGTGAGCTTGCTCAGAAAAAAAGAACTATGCTTCCTACACACACGGGCCATATCTAGTTCAACTCTGCTTTGGAAACTAAGAAGAACGGTAGCTCCTTTTCAGTCCAATACACTGTACTTACTGGGAACAGAAGGGAGGGCTATTTGCACTGGGTATGGCAATGGGAGCGCAATAGTGACTTTCCTTACCAGAAAACAACTCTTGCTCGTAGGACCACAAACTGCATTGGATTCAACTCCATTTAGGACTGGGAAACAAACGCTAGCTTGCCATACAATAAACACACTCTGCTTTTGAGAAAAGAGCACTCTTCTACTCTACTGTGTTTCTTATGGGGTCTGAACAGTGAGCTTGCTCAGAACAAAAAAACTTTGCTTCCTACACACAGGGCCATATCTAGTTCATCTGCTTAGGAACCTGACAAGAACAGTAGATCCTCTTCTATCCAATACACTATACTTGCTGCGAACAGACAGGAGTGCTATTTGCAATGTGTATGGCAATGGGAGCACAATAGTGACTTTCCTTACCAGAAAACAACTCTTGCTCATAGGACCAGAAACTGCATGTGATTCAACTCCATTTAGGTGTGGGAAACAAACGCTAGCTCGCCTTACAAGAAACACACTCTGCTTTTGAGAAAAGAGCACTCTTTTACTCTACTGTGTTTCCTATGGGGTCCAAAGAGTGAGCTTGCTCAGAACAAAAGAACTGTGATTCCTACACACATGGACCATAGCTAGTTCAACTCTGCTTAGGAAACTGACAAGAACAGTAGCTCCTATTCAGTCCAATACACTGTACTTGCTGGGAACAGACGCGAGTGCTATTTGCACTGTGTATGGCATTTGGAGCGCAATAGTGAGTCTTCTTACCATAAAACAACTCTTGCTGGTAGGACCAAAAACTGCATGTGATTCAACTCCATTTAGGACTGGGAAACAAACGCGAGCTCGCCTTACAAAAAAAACACTCTGCTTTAGATAAAAGAGCACTCTTCTACTCTACTGTGTTTCCTATAGGGCCAGAACAGTGAGCTTGCTCAGAACATAAGAACTGTGCTTCCTACACACACGGGACATATCTAGTTCAACTCTGCTTTGGAAACTGAGAAGAGCAGTCTCTCCTCTTCAGTCCAATACACTGTACTTGCTGGGAAGTCAAGGGAGTGCTATTTGCACTGTGTATGGCAATGGGAGCGCAACAGTGACTTTCCTTACCAGAAAACAACTCTTGCTCGTAGCACCACAAACTGCATGTGATTCAACTCCATTTAGGACTAGGAAACAAACGCTAGCTCGCCTTACAAGAAACACACTCTGCTTTTGAGAAAAGAGCACGCTTCTACTCTACTGCGTTTCCTATGGGGTCCAAACAGTGAGCTTGCTCAGAACAAAAGAACGGTGCTTCCTACACAAATGGACCATATCTAGTTCAACTCTGCTTAGGAAACTGACAAGAACAGTAGCTCCTATTCAATCCAATACACTGTACTTTCTGGGAACAAACGCGAGTGCTATTTGCACTGTGTATGGCATTTGGAGTGCAATAGTGACTCTTCTTACCAGAAAACAACTCTTGCTCATAGGACCAAAAACTGCATGTGACTCAACTCCATTTAGGACCGGGAATCAAACGCGAGCTCGCCTTACAAGAAACACACTCTGCTTTAGAGAAAAGAGCACTCTTCTACTCTACTGTGTTTCCTATAGGGCCAGAACAGTGAGCTTGCTCAGAACAAATAAACTGTGCTTCCTAGACACACGGGCCATATCTAGTTCAACTCTGCTTAGGAAACTGAGAAGAACAGTAGCTCCTCTTCAGTCCAATACACTGTATTTGCTGGAAACAGACGGGAGTGCTATTTGCACTGTGTATGGCAATGGGAGCGCAATAGTGACTTTCCTTACCAGAAAACAACTCTTGCTCGTAGGACCAGAAACTGCATGTAATTCAACTCCATTTAGGACTGATAAACAAACGCTAGCTCGCCTTACAAGAAACACACTCTGCTTTAGAGAAAAAAGCACTCTTCTACTCTACTGTGTTTCCTATGGGGTCAAAACAGAGAGCTTGCTCAGAAAAAAAGAACTGTGCTTCTTACACACACGGAACATATGTAGTTCAACTCTGCTTAGGAACCTGACAAGAACAGTAGCTCCTCTTCAGACCAATACACTGTATTTGCTGGGAACAGGCGAGAGTGCTATTGGCACTGTGTATGGCAATGAGAGCACAACAGTGACTTTCATTACCAGAAAACAACTGTTGCTCATAGGAAAAAACCTGCATGTGACTCAACTCAATATAGGACTGGGAAACAAACGCTAGCTCGTCTTCCAAGAAACACACTCTGCTTTTGAGAAAAGAGCACTCTTCTTCTCTACTGTGTTTCCTATGTGTTCGGAACAGTGAGCTTGCTCAGAACAAAAAAACTGTGCTTCCTACAAACACGGCCATATCTAGTTCAACTCTGCTTAGGAACCTGACAAGAACAGTAGATACTCTTCAGTCCAGTACACTGTACTTGCTGGGAACAGACGCCAGTGCTATTTGTCCTGTGTATGGCAATGGCAACGCAATAGTGACTCTTCTTACCAGAAAACAACTCTTGCTCATAGGACCAGAAACTGCATGTGATTCAACTCCATTTAGGACTGGGAAACAAACTCCAGCTCGCTTTACAAGAAACACACTCTGCTTTTGAGAAAAGAGCACTCTTCTACTCTACTTTGTTTCCTATAGGGCCAGAACAGTGAGCTTGCTCAGAAAAAAAGAACTATGCTTCCTACACACACGGGCCATATCTAGTTCAACTCTGCTTTGGAAACTAAGAAGAACGGTAGCTCCTTTTCAGTCCAATACACTGTACTTACTGGGAACAGAAGGGAGGGCTATTTGCACTGGGTATGGCAATGGGAGCGCAATAGTGACTTTCCTTACCAGAAAACAACTCTTGCTCGTAGGACCACAAACTGCATTGGATTCAACTCCATTTAGGACTGGGAAACAAACGCTAGCTTGCCATACAATAAACACACTCTGCTTTTGAGAAAAGAGCACTCTTCTACTCTACTGTGTTTCTTATGGGGTCTGAACAGTGAGCTTGCTCAGAACAAAAAAACTTTGCTTCCTACACACAGGGCCATATCTAGTTCATCTGCTTAGGAACCTGACAAGAACAGTAGATCCTCTTCTATCCAATACACTATACTTGCTGCGAACAGACAGGAGTGCTATTTGCAATGTGTATGGCAATGGGAGCACAATAGTGACTTTCCTTACCAGAAAACAACTCTTGCTCATAGGACCAGAAACTGCATGTGATTCAACTCCATTTAGGTGTGGGAAACAAACGCTAGCTCGCCTTACAAGAAACACACTCTGCTTTTGAGAAAAGAGCACTCTTTTACTCTACTGTGTTTCCTATGGGGTCCAAAGAGTGAGCTTGCTCAGAACAAAAGAACTGTGATTCCTACACACATGGACCATAGCTAGTTCAACTCTGCTTAGGAAACTGACAAGAACAGTAGCTCCTATTCAGTCCAATACACTGTACTTGCTGGGAACAGACGCGAGTGCTATTTGCACTGTGTATGGCATTTGGAGCGCAATAGTGAGTCTTCTTACCATAAAACAACTCTTGCTCGTAGGACCAAAAACTGCATGTGATTCAACTCCATTTAGGACTGGGAAACAAACGCGAGCTCGCCTTACAAAAAAAACACTCTGCTTTAGATAAAAGAGCACTCTTCTACTCTACTGTGTTTCCTATAGGGCCAGAACAGTGAGCTTGCTCAGAACATAAGAACTGTGCTTCCTACACACACGGGACATATCTAGTTCAACTCTGCTTTGGAAACTGAGAAGAGCAGTCTCTCCTCTTCAGTCCAATACACTGTACTTGCTGGGAAGTCAAGGGAGTGCTATTTGCACTGTGTATGGCAATGGGAGCGCAACAGTGACTTTCCTTACCAGAAAACAACTCTTGCTCGTAGCACCACAAACTGCATGTGATTCAACTCCATTTAGGACTAGGAAACAAACGCTAGCTCGCCTTACAAGAAACACACTCTGCTTTTGAGAAAAGAGCACGCTTCTACTCTACTGCGTTTCCTATGGGGTCCAAACAGTGAGCTTGCTCAGAACAAAAGAACGGTGCTTCCTACACAAATGGACCATATCTAGTTCAACTCTGCTTAGGAAACTGACAAGAACAGTAGCTCCTATTCAATCCAATACACTGTACTTTCTGGGAACAAACGCGAGTGCTATTTGCACTGTGTATGGCATTTGGAGTGCAATAGTGACTCTTCTTACCAGAAAACAACTCTTGCTCATAGGACCAAAAACTGCATGTGACTCAACTCCATTTAGGACCGGGAATCAAACGCGAGCTCGCCTTACAAGAAACACACTCTGCTTTAGAGAAAAGAGCACTCTTCTACTCTACTGTGTTTCCTATAGGGCCAGAACAGTGAGCTTGCTCAGAACAAATAAACTGTGCTTCCTAGACACACGGGCCATATCTAGTTCAACTCTGCTTAGGAAACTGAGAAGAACAGTAGCTCCTCTTCAGTCCAATACACTGTATTTGCTGGAAACAGACGGGAGTGCTATTTGCACTGTGTATGGCAATGGGAGCGCAATAGTGACTTTCCTTACCAGAAAACAACTCTTGCTCGTAGGACCAGAAACTGCATGTAATTCAACTCCATTTAGGACTGATAAACAAACGCTAGCTCGCCTTACAAGAAACACACTCTGCTTTAGAGAAAAAAGCACTCTTCTACTCTACTGTGTTTCCTATGGGGTCAAAACAGAGAGCTTGCTCAGAAAAAAAGAACTGTGCTTCTTACACACACGGAACATATGTAGTTCAACTCTGCTTAGGAACCTGACAAGAACAGTAGCTCCTCTTCAGACCAATACACTGTATTTGCTGGGAACAGGCGAGAGTGCTATTGGCACTGTGTATGGCAATGAGAGCACAACAGTGACTTTCATTACCAGAAAACAACTGTTGCTCATAGGAAAAAACCTGCATGTGACTCAACTCAATATAGGACTGGGAAACAAACGCTAGCTCGTCTTCCAAGAAACACACTCTGCTTTTGAGAAAAGAGCACTCTTCTTCTCTACTGTGTTTCCTATGTGTTCGGAACAGTGAGCTTGCTCAGAACAAAAAAACTGTGCTTCCTACAAACACGGCCATATCTAGTTCAACTCTGCTTAGGAACCTGACAAGAACAGTAGATACTCTTCAGTCCAGTACACTGTACTTGCTGGGAACAGACGCCAGTGCTATTTGTCCTGTGTATGGCAATGGCAACGCAATAGTGACTCTTCTTACCAGAAAACAACTCTTGCTCGTAGGACCAGAAACTGCATGTGATTCAACTCCATTTAGGACTGGGAAACAAACTCCAGCTCGCTTTACAAGAAACACACTCTGCTTTTGAGAAAAGAGCACTCTTCTACTCTACTTTGTTTCCTATAGGGCCAGAACAGTGAGCTTGCTCAGAAAAAAAGAACTGTGCTTCCTACACACACAGGCCATATCTAGTTCAACTCTGCTTAGGAAACTGACAAGAACAGTAGCTCCTCTTCAGTCCAATACACTGTACTTGCAGGGAAGAGACGCGAGTGCTATTTGCACTGTGTATGGCAATTGGAGCACAATAGTGACTCGTCTTACCAGAAAACAACTCTTGCTCGTAGGACAAAAAACTGCATGTGACTCAACTCCATTTAGGAATGGGAAACAAACGCTAGCTCTCCTTACAAGAAACACATTCTGATTTAGAGAAAAGAGCACTTATCTACTCTACTGTGTTTCCTATAAGGCCAGAACAGTAAGCTTGCTCAGAACAAAAGAACTGTGCTTCCTACACACATGGGCCATATCTAGTTCAACTCTGCTTAGGAAACTGACAAGAACAGTAGCTCCTCTTCAGTCCGATACACTGTACTTGCTGGGAACAGACGCGAGTGCTATTTGCACTGTGTATGGCAATGGGAGCGCAATAGTGACTTTCCTACCAGAAAACAACTCTTGCTTGTAGGACCAGAAACTGCATGTGATTCATCTCCATTTAGGACTGGGAAACAAATGCTAGCTCGCCTTTCATGAAACACACTCTGCTTTAGAGAAAAGAGCACTCTTCTACTCTACTGTGTTTCCTATAAGGTCCAAACAGTGAGCTTGCTCAGAACAAAAGAACTGTGCTTCCTACACACACGGGCAATATCTAGTTCAACTCTGCTTAGGAAACTGACAAGAACAGTAGCTCCTCTTCAGTCCGATACACTGTACTTGCTGGGAACAGACGTGAGTGCTGTTTGCACTGTGTATGGCAATGGGAGCGCAATAGTGACTTTCCTACCAGAATACAACTCTTGCTCGTAGGACCACAAACTGCATGTGATTCAACGCCATTTAGGACTGGGAAACAAACGCTCGCGCACCTTACAAGAAACACACTTGCTTTAGAGAAAAGAGCACTCTTCTTCTCTACTGTGTTTCCCTGGGGTCCAAAAGTGAGCTTGCTCAGAACAAAAGAACTGTGCTTCCTACACACACGGACCATATGTAGTTCAACTCTGCTTAGGAAACTGACAAGAAAAGTAGTTCCTATTTAGTCCAATACACTGTACTTGCTGGGAACAGACGCGAGTGCTATTTGCACTATGTATGACAATGGGAGCGCAATAATGACTTTCCATACCAGAAAACAACTCTTGCTCGTAGGACCAGAAATTGCATGTGATTCAACTCGATTGAGGACTGGGAAACAAACGCTAGCTCGCCTTACAAGAAACACACTCTGCTTTTGAGAAAAGAGCACTCTTCTACTCTACTGTGTTTCCTATAGGGCTAGAATAGTGAGCTTGTTCAGAACAAATAAACTGTGCTTCCTAGACACACGGGCCATATGTAGTTCAACTCTGTTTAGGAACCTGACAAGAACAGTAGCTCCTCTTCAGACCAATACACTGTATTTGCTGGGAACAGGCGAGAGTGCTATTGGCACTGTGTATGGCAATGAGAGCACAACAGTGACTTTCATTACCAGAAAACAACTCTTGCTCATAGGAAGAAAACTGCATGTGACTCAACTCCATTTAGGACTGGGAAACAAACGCTAGCTCGTCTTCCAAGAAACACACTCTGCTTTTGAGAAAAGAGCACTCTTCTTCTCTACTGTGTTTCCTATGTGTTCGGAACAGTGAGCCTGCTCAGAACAAAAAAACTGTGCTTACTACAAACACGGCAATATCTAGTTCAACTCTGCTTAGGAACCTCACAAGAACAGTAGATACTCTTCAGTCCAATACACTGTACTTCCTGGCAGAAGACGCCAGTGCTATTTGTCCTGTGTATGGCAATGGCAGCGCAATAGTGACTCTTCTTACCAGAAAACAACTCTTGCTTGTAGGACAAAAAACTGCATGTGATTCAACTCCATTTAGGACTGGGAAACAAACACTAGCTCGCCTTACAAGAAACACACTCTGCTTTTGAGAAAAGAGCACTCTTCTACTCTACTGTGTTTCCTGTAGGGCCAGAACAGTGAGCTTGCTCAGAACAAAAGAATTGTGCTTCCTACACATGGGCCATATCTAGTTCAACTCTGCTTAAGAAACTTACAAGAGCAGTAGCTCCTCTTCAGTCCAATACACTGTAATTGCTGGGAACAGACGTGAGTCCTATTGGCACTGTGTATGGCAATGGGAGCGCAAAGTGACTTTCCTTACCAGAAAACAACTCTTGCTTGTAGGACCAGAAACTGCATGGGATTCAACTCCATTTAGGACTGGGAAACAAATGCTATCTCCCCTTACATGAATCACACTCTGCTTTTTTGAAAAGAGCACTCTTCTACTCTACTGTGTTTCCTATGTGGTCCAAACAGTGAGCTTGCTCAGAACAAAAGAACTGTGCTTCCTACACACACGGGCCATATCTCGTTCAACTCTGCTTAGGAAACTGACAAGAACAGTAGCTCCTCTTCAGTCCGATACACTGTACTTGCTGGGAACAGACGCGAGTGCTATTTGCACTGTGTATGGCAATGGGAGCACAATAGTGACTTCCTTACCAGAAAACAACTCTTGCTCGTAGGACCAGAAACTGCATGTGAATCCACTCCATTTAATACTGGGAAACAAACGCTGGTCGACTTACAAGAAACACACTCTGCTTTTGAGAAAAGAGCACTGTTCTACTCTACTGTGTTTCCTATAGTGCCGGAACAGTGAGCTTGCTCAGAACAAAAGAACTGTGCTTCCTACACACACGGCCATATCTAGTTCAACTCTGCTTAGGAACCTGACAAGAACAGTAGATCCTGTTCAGTCCAATACACTGTACATACTGGGAACAGACGCCAGTGCTATTTGCCCTGTGTATGACAATTGGAGCACAATAGTGACTCTTCTTACCAGAAAACAACTCTTGCTCGTAGGACAGGAAACTGCATGTGATTCAACTCCATTTAGGACTGGGAAACAAACGCTAGCTGGCCTTACAAGAAACACACTCTGCTTAGAGAAAAGAGCACTCTTCTACTCTACTGTGTTTCCTATAGGGCCAGAACAGTGAGCTTGCTCAGAACAAAAGAACTGGGCTTCCTACACACACGGGCCATATCTAGTTCAACTCTGCTTAGGAAACTGACAAGAACAGTAGCTCCTCTTCAGTCCAATACACTGTACTTGCTGGGAACAGACGCGAGTGCTATTTGCACTATGTATGACAATGGGAGCGCAATAATGACTTTCCTTACCAGAAAACAACTCTTGCTCGTAGGACCAGAAACTGCATGTGATTCAACTCCATTTAGGACTGGGAAACAAACGCTACCTCGCCTTACAAGAAAAACACTCTGCTTTTGAGAAAAGAGCACTCTTCTACTCTACTGTGTTTCCTATCGGGTCCGAACAGTGAGCTTGCTCAGAACAAAAGAACTGTGCTTCCTACACACACGGGCCATATCTAGTTCAACTCTGCTTAGGAAACTGACAAGAACAGTAGCTCCTCTTCAGTCCAATACACTGTACTTGCTGGAAACAGACACGAGTGCTATTTGCACTCTGTATGGCAAAGGGAGCGCAATAGTGACTTTCCTTACCAGAAAACAACTCTTGCTGGTAGGACCAAAAACTGCATGTGATTCAAATCCATTTAGGACTGGGAAACAAACGCTAGCTCGCCTTACAAGAAACACACTCTGCTTTTGAGAAAAGAGCACTCATCTACTCTACTGTGTTTCCTATAGGGCCAGAACAGAGAGCTTGCTCAGAACAAAAAAACTGTGCTTCCTACAAACACGGCCATATCTAATTCAACTCTGCTTAGGAACCTGACAAGAACAGTAGATACTCTTCAGTCCAGTACACTGTACTTGCTGGGAACAGACGCCAGTGCTATTTGTCCTGTGTATGGCAATGGCAACGCAATAGTGACTCTTCTTACCAGAAAACAACTCTTGCTCATAGGACCAGAAACTGCATGTGATTCAACTCCATTTAGGACTGGGAAACAAACTCCAGCTCGCTTTACAAGAAACACACTCTGCTTTTGAGAAAAGAGCACTCTTCTACTCTACTTTGTTTCCTATAGGGCCAGAACAGTGAGCTTGCTCAGAAAAAAAGAACTGTGCTTCCTACACACACGGGCCATATCTAGTTCAACTCTGCTTTGGAAACTAAGAAGAACGGTAGCTCCTTTTCAGTCCAATACACTGTACTTACTGGGAACAGAAGGGAGGGCTATTTGCACTGGGTATGGCAATGGGAGCGCAATAGTGACTTTCCTTACCAGAAAACAACTCTTGCTCGTAGGACCACAAACTGCATTGGATTCAACTCCATTTAGGACTGGGAAACAAACGCTAGCTTGCCATACAATAAACACACTCTGCTTTTGAGAAAAGAGCACTCTTCTACTCTACTGTGTTTCTTATGGGGTCTGAACAGTGAGCTTGCTCAGAACAAAAAAACTTTGCTTCCTACACACAGGGCCATATCTAGTTCATCTGCTTAGGAACCTGACAAGAACAGTAGATCCTCTTCTATCCAATACACTATACTTGCTGCGAACAGACAGGAGTGCTATTTGCAATGTGTATGGCAATGGGAGCACAATAGTGACTTTCCTTACCAGAAAACAACTCTTGCTCATAGGACCAGAAACTGCATGTGATTCAACTCCATTTAGGTGTGGGAAACAAACGCTAGCTCGCCTTACAAGAAACACACTCTGCTTTTGAGAAAAGAGCACTCTTTTACTCTACTGTGTTTCCTATGGGGTCCAAAGAGTGAGCTTGCTCAGAACAAAAGAACTGTGATTCCTACACACATGGACCATAGCTAGTTCAACTCTGCTTAGGAAACTGACAAGAACAGTAGCTCCTATTCAGTCCAATACACTGTACTTGCTGGGAACAGACGCGAGTGCTATTTGCACTGTGTATGGCATTTGGAGCGCAATAGTGAGTCTTCTTACCATAAAACAACTCTTGCTCGTAGGACCAAAAACTGCATGTGATTCAACTCCATTTAGGACTGGGAAACAAACGCGAGCTCGCCTTACAAAAAAAACACTCTGCTTTAGATAAAAGAGCACTCTTCTACTCTACTGTGTTTCCTATAGGGCCAGAACAGTGAGCTTGCTCAGAACATAAGAACTGTGCTTCCTACACACACGGGACATATCTAGTTCAACTCTGCTTTGGAAACTGAGAAGAGCAGTCTCTCCTCTTCAGTCCAATACACTGTACTTGCTGGGAAGTCAAGGGAGTGCTATTTGCACTGTGTATGGCAATGGGAGCGCAACAGTGACTTTCCTTACCAGAAAACAACTCTTGCTCGTAGCACCACAAACTGCATGTGATTCAACTCCATTTAGGACTAGGAAACAAACGCTAGCTCGCCTTACAAGAAACACACTCTGCTTTTGAGAAAAGAGCACGCTTCTACTCTACTGCGTTTCCTATGGGGTCCAAACAGTGAGCTTGCTCAGAACAAAAGAACGGTGCTTCCTACACAAATGGACCATATCTAGTTCAACTCTGCTTAGGAAACTGACAAGAACAGTAGCTCCTATTCAATCCAATACACTGTACTTTCTGGGAACAAACGCGAGTGCTATTTGCACTGTGTATGGCATTTGGAGTGCAATAGTGACTCTTCTTACCAGAAAACAACTCTTGCTCATAGGACCAAAAACTGCATGTGACTCAACTCCATTTAGGACCGGGAATAAAACGCGAGCTCGCCTTACAAGAAACACACTCTGCTTTAGAGAAAAGAGCACTCTTCTACTCTACTGTGTTTCCTATAGGGCCAGAACAGTGAGCTTGCTCAGAACAAATAAACTGTGCTTCCTAGACACACGGGCCATATCTAGTTCAACTCTGCTTAGGAAACTGAGAAGAACAGTAGCTCATCTTCAGTCCAATACACTGTATTTGCTGGAAACAGACGGGAGTGCTATTTGCACTGTGTATGGCAATGGGAGCGCAATAGTGACTTTCCTTACCAGAAAACAACTCTTGCTCGTAGGACCAGAAACTGCATGTAATTCAACTCCATTTAGGACTGATAAACAAACGCTAGCTCGCCTTACAAGAAACACACTCTGCTTTAGAGAAAAAAGCACTCTTCTACTCTACTGTGTTTCCTATGGGGTCAAAACAGAGAGCTTGCTCAGAAAAAAAGAACTGTGCTTCTTACACACACGGAACATATGTAGTTCAACTCTGCTTAGGAACCTGACAAGAACAGTAGCTCCTCTTCAGACCAATACACTGTATTTGCTGGGAACAGGCGAGAGTGCTATTGGCACTGTGTATGGCAATGAGAGCACAACAGTGACTTTCATTACCAGAAAACAACTCTTGCTCATAGGAAAAAACCTGCATGTGACTCAACTCAATATAGGACTGGGAAACAAACGCTAGCTCGTCTTCCAAGAAACACACTCTGCTTTTGAGAAAAGAGCACTCTTCTTCTCTACTGTGTTTCCTATGTGTTCGGAACAGTGAGCTTGCTCAGAACAAAAAAACTGTGCTTCCTACAAACACGGCCATATCTAGTTCAACTCTGCTTAGGAACCTGACAAGAACAGTAGATACTCTTCAGTCCAGTACACTGTACTTGCTGGGAACAGACGCCAGTGCTATTTGTCCTGTGTATGGCAATGGCAACGCAATAGTGACTCTTCTTACCAGAAAACAACTCTTGCTCGTAGGACCAGAAACTGCATGTGATTCAACTCCATTTAGGACTGGGAAACAAACTCCAGCTCGCTTTACAAGAAACACACTCTGCTTTTGAGAAAAGAGCACTCTTCTACTCTACTTTGTTTCCTATAGGGCCAGAACAGTGAGCTTGCTCAGAAAAAAAGAACTGTGCTTCCTACACACACGGGCCATATCTAGTTCAACTCTGCTTAGGAAACTGACAAGAACAGTAGCTCCTCTTCAGTCCAATACACTGTACTTGCAGGGAAGAGACGCGAGTGCTGTTTGCACTGTGTATGGCAATTGGAGCACAATAGTGACTCGTCTTACCAGAAAACAACTCTTGCTCGTAGGACAAAAAACTGCATGTGACTCAACTCCATTTAGGAATGGGAAACAAACGCTAGCTCGCCTTACAAGAAACACATTCTGCTTTAGAGAAAAGAGCACTTATCTACTCTACTGTGTTTCCTATAAGGCCAGAACAGTGAGCTTGCTCAGAACAAAAGAACTGTGCTTCCTACACACATGGGCCATATCTAGTTCAACTCTGCTTAGGAAACTGACAAGAACAGTAGCTCCTCTTCAGTCCGATACACTGTACTTGCTGGGAACAGACGCGAGTGCTATTTGCACTGTGTATGGCAATGGGAGCGCAATAGTGACTTTCCTACCAGAAAACAACTCTTGCTTGTAGGACCAGAAACTGCATGTGATTCATCTCCATTTAGAACTGGGAAACAAATGCTAGCTCGCCTTTCATGAAACACACTCTGCTTTAGAGAAAAGAGCACTCTTCTACTCTACTGTGTTTCCTATAAGGTCCAAACAGTGAGCTTGCTCAGAACAAAAGAACTGTGCTTCCTACACACACGGGCAATATCTAGTTCAACTCTGCTTAGGAAACTGACAAGAACAGTAGCTCCTCTTCAGTCCGATACACTGTACTTGCTGGGAACAGACGTGAGTGCTGTTTGCACTGTGTATGGCAATGGGAGCGCAATAGTGACTTTCCTACCAGAAAACAACTCTTGCTCGTAGGACCACAAACTGCATGTGATTCAACGCCATTTAGGACTGGGAAACAAACGCTCACGCACCTTACAAGAAACACACTTGCTTTAGAGAAAAGAGCACTCTTCTTTTCTACTTTGTTTCCCTGGGGTCCAAAAGTGAGCTTGCTCAGAACAAAAGAACTGTGCTTCCTACACACACGGACCATATGTAGTTCAACTCTGCTTAGGAAACTGACAAGAAAAGTAGTTCCTATTTAGTCCAATACACTGTACTTGCTGGGAAGAGACGCGAGTGCTATTTGCACTATGTATGACAATGGGAGCGCAATAATGACTTTCCTTACCAGAAAACAACTCTTGCTCGTAGGACCAGAAATTGCATGTGATTCAATTCGATTGAGGACTGGGAAACAAACGCTAGCTCGCCTTACAAGAAACACACTCTGCTTTTGAGAAAAGAGCACTCTTCTACTCTACTGTGTTTCCTATAGGGCTAGAATAGTGAGCTTGTTCAGAACAAATAAACTGTGCTTCCTACACACACGGCCATATCTAGTTCAACTCTGCTTAGGAACCTGACAAGAACAGTAGATCCTGTTCAGTCCAATACACTGTACATACTGGGAACAGACGCCAGTGCTATTTGCCCTGTGTATGACAATTGGAGCACAATAGTGACTCTTCTTACCAGAAAACAACTCTTGCTCGTAGGACAGGAAACTGCATGTGATTCAACTCCATTTAGGACTGGGAAACAAACGCTAGCTGGCCTTACAAGAAACACACTCTACTTAGAGAAAAGAGCACTCTTCTACTCTACTGTGTTTCCTATAGGGCCAGAACAGTGAGCTTGCTCAGAACAAAAGAACTGGGCTTCCTACACACACGGGCCATATCTAGTTCAACTCTGCTTAGGAAACTGACAAGAACAGTAGCTCCTCTTCAGTCCAATACACTGTACTTGCTGGGAACAGACGCGAGTGCTATTTGCACTATGTATGACAATGGGAGCGCAATAATGACTTTCCTTACCAGAAAACAACTCTTGCTCGTAGGACCAGAAACTGCATGTGATTCAACTCCATTTAGGACTGGGAAACAAATGCTACCTCGCCTTACAAGAAAAACACTCTGCTTTTGAGAAAAGAGCACTCTTCTACTCTACTGTGTTTCCTATCGGGTCCGAACAGTGAGCTTGCTCAGAACAAAAGAACTGTGCTTCCTACACACACGGGCCATATCTAGTTCAACTCTGCTTAGGAAACTGACAAGAACAGTAGCTCCTCTTCAGTCCAATACACTGTACTTGCTGGAAACAGACACGAGTGCTATTTGCACTCTGTATGGCAAAGGGAGCGCAATAGTGACTTTCCTTACCAGAAAACAACTCTTGCTGGTAGGACCAAAAACTGCATGTGATTCAAATCCATTTAGGACTGGGAAACAAACGCTAGCTCGCCTTACAAGAAACACACTCTGCTTTAGAGAAAAGAGCACTTTCTACTCTACTGTGTTTCCTATGGGGTCCAAACAGTGAGCTTGCTCAGAACAAAAAAACTGTGCTTCCTACACACATGAACCATATGTAGTTCAACTCTGCTTAGGAAACTGACAAGAACAGTAGCTCCTCTTCAGTCCAATACACTTTACATGCTGAGAACAGACGCGAGTGCTATTTGCACTGTGTATGGCAATGGGGCACAATAGTGACTCGTCTTACCAGAAAACAACTCTTGCTCGAAGGACAAAAAACTGCATGTGACTCAACTCCATTTAGGACTGGGAATCAAACTCTATCTCGCCTTACAAGAAACACACTCTGCTTTAGAGAAAAGAGCACTCTTCTACTCAATTGTGTTTCCTATAGGGCCAGAACAATGAGCTTACTCAGAACAAAAGAACTGTGCTTCCTACACCTACGGGCCATATCTAGTTCAACTCTGCTTAGGAAACTGAGAAGAATGGTAGCTCCTGTTCAGTCCAATACACTGTACTTACTGGGAACAGACGGGAGGGCTATTTGCACTGTGTATGGCAATGGGAGCGCAATAGTGACTTTCCTTACCAGAAAACAACTCTTGCTCGTAGGACTACAAATTGCATTGGATTCAACTCCATTTAGGACTGGAAAACAAACGCTAGCTCGCCATACAAGAAACACACTCTGCTTTTGAGAAAAGAGCACTCTTCTACTCTACTGTGTTTCCTATGGGGTCTGAACAGTGAGCTTGCTCAGAACAAAAAAACTTTGCTTCCTACACACAGGGCCATATCTAGTTCAAGTCTGCTTAGGAACCTGACAAGAACAGTAGATCCTCTTCTATCCAATACACTGTACTTGCTGCGAACAGACAGGAGTGCTATTTGCACTGTGTATGGCAATGGGAGCACAATAGTGACTTTCCTTACGAGAAAACAACTCTTGCTCATAGGACTAGAAACTGCATGTGATTCAACTCCATTTAGGTGTGGGAAACAAACGCTAGCTCGCCTTACAAGAAAAACACTCTGCTTTTGAGAAAAGAGCACTCGTTTACTCTACTGTGTTTCCTATGGGGTCCAAAGAGTGAGCTTGCTCAGAACAAAAGAACTGTGCTTCCTACACACATGGACCATATCTAGTTCAACTCTGCTTAGGAAACTGACAAGAACAGTAGCTCCTATTCAGTCCAATACACTGTACTTGCTGGGAAGAGACGCTAGTGCTATTTGCACTGTGTATGGCATTTGGAGTGCAATAGTGAGTCTTCTTACCATAAAACAACTCTTGCTTGTAGGACCAAAAACTGCATGTGATTCAACTCCATTTAGGACTGGGAAACAAACGCGAGCTCGCCTTACAAAAAAACACTCTGCTTTAGATAAAAGAGCACTCTTCTACTCTACTGTGTTTCCTATAGGGCCAGAACAGTGAGCTTGCTCAGAACATAAGAACTGTGCTTCCTACACACACGGGACATATCTAGTTCAACTCTGCTTAGGAAACTGACAAGAACAGTAGCTCCTCTTCAGTCCAATACACTGTACTTGCTGAGAACAGACGCGAGTGCTATTTGCACTGTTTATGGCAATTGGAGCACAATAGTGACTCGTCTTACCAGAAAACAACTCTTGCTCATAGGACAAAAAACTGCATGTGACTCAACTCCATTTAGGACTGGGAAACAAATGCTAGCTCTCCTTACAAGAAACACACTCTGCTTTTGAGAAAAGAGCACTCTTCTACTCTTCTGTGTTTCCTATAGGGCCAGAACAGTGAGCTTGCTCAGAACAAAAGAACTGTGCTTCCTACACACAGGGGCCATATCTACTTCAACTCTGCTTTGGAAACTGAGAAGAGCAGTCTCTCTTCTTCAGTCCAATACACTGTACTTGCTGGGAAGACAAGGGAGTGCTATTTGCACTGTGTATGGCAATGGGAGCGCAATAGTGACTTTCCTTACCAGAAAAAAACTCTTGCTCGTAGCACCACAAACTGCATGTGATTCAACTCCATTTAGTACTAGGAAACAAACGCTAGCTCGCCTTACAAGAAACACACTCTGCTTTTGAGAAAAGACCACGCTTCTACTGTACTGCGTTTCCTATGGGGTCCAAACAGTGAGCTTGCTCAGAACAAAAGAACTGTGCTTCCTACACAAATGGACCATATCTAGTTCAACTCTGCTTAGGAAACTGACAAGAACAATAGCTCCTATTCAATCCAATACACTGTACTTTCTGGGAACAAACGCGAGTGCTATTTGCACTGTGTATGGCATTTGGAGTGCAATAGTGACTCTTCTTACCAGAAAACAACTCTTGCTCATAGGACCAAAAACTGCATGTGACTCAACTCCATTTAGGACCGGGAATAAAACGCGAGCTCGCCTTACAAGAAACACACTCTGCTTTAGAGAAAAGAGCACTCTTCTACTCTACTGTGTTTCCTATAGGGCCAGAACAGTGAGCTTGCTCAGAACAAATAAACTGTGCTTCCTAGACACACGGGCCATATCTAGTTCAACTCTGCTTAGGAAACTGAGAAGAACAGTAGCTCCTCTTCAGTCTAATACACTGTATTTGCTGGAAACAGACGGGAGTGCTATTTGCACTGTGTATGGCAATGGGAGCGCAATAGTGACTTTCCTTACCAGAAAACAACTCTTGCTCGTAGGACCAGAAACTGCATGTAATTCAACTCCATTTAGGACTGATAAACAAACGCTAGCTCGCCTTACAAGAAACACACTCTGCTTTAGAGAAAAAAGCACTCTTCTACTCTACTGTGTTTCCTATGGGGTCAAAACAGAGAGCTTGCTCAGAAAAAAAGAACTGTGCTTCTTACACACACGGAACATATGTAGTTCAACTCTGCTTAGGAACCTGACAAGAACAGTAGCTCCTCTTCAGACCAATACACTGTATTTGCTGGGAACAGGCGAGAGTGCTATTGGCACTGTGTATGGCAATGAGAGCACAACAGTGACTTTCATTACCAGAAAACAACTCTTGCTCATAGGAAAAAACCTGCATGTGACTCAACTCAATATAGGACTGGGAAACAAACGCTAGCTCGTCTTCCAAGAAACACACTCTGCTTTTGAGAAAAGAGCACTCTTCTTCTCTACTGTGTTTCCTATGTGTTCGGAACAGTGAGCTTGCTCAGAACAAAAAAACTGTGCTTCCTACAAACACGGCCATATCTAGTTCAACTCTGCTTAGGAACCTGACAAGAACAGTAGATACTCTTCAGTCCAGTACACTGTACTTGCTGGGAACAGACGCCAGTGCTATTTGTCCTGTGTATGGCAATGGCAACGCAATAGTGACTCTTCTTACCAGAAAACAACTCTTGCTCGTAGGACCAGAAACTGCATGTGATTCAACTCCATTTAGGACTGGGAAACAAACTCCAGCTCGCTTTACAAGAAACACACTCTGCTTTTGAGAAAAGAGCACTCTTCTACTCTACTTTGTTTCCTATAGGGCCAGAACAGTGAGCTTGCTCAGAAAAAAAGAACTGTGCTTCCTACACACACGGGCCATATCTAGTTCAACTCTGCTTAGGAAACTGACAAGAACAGTAGCTCCTCTTCAGTCCAATACACTGTACTTGCAGGGAAGAGACGCGAGTGCTATTTGCACTGTGTATGGCAATTGGAGCACAATAGTGACTCGTCTTACCAGAAAACAACTCTTGCTCGTAGGACAAAAAACTGCATGTGACTCAACTCCATTTAGGAATGGGAAACAAACGCTAGCTCGCCTTACAAGAAACACATTCTGCTTTAGAGAAAAGAGCACTTATCTACTCTACTGTGTTTCCTATAAGGCCAGAACAGTGAGCTTGCTCAGAACAAAAGAACTGTGCTTCCTACACACATGGGCCATATCTAGTTCAACTCTGCTTAGGAAACTGACAAGTACAGTAGCTCCTCTTCAGTCCGATACACTGTACTTGCTGGGAACAGACGCGAGTGCTATTTGCACTGTGTATGGCAATGGGAGCGCAATAGTGACTTTCCTACCAGAAAACAACTCTTGCTTGTAGGACCAGAAACTGCATGTGATTCATCTCCATTTAGGACTGGGAAACAAATGCTAGCTCGCCTTTCATGAAACACACTCTGCTTTAGAGAAAAGAGCACTCTTCTACTCTACTGTGTTTCCTATAAGGTCCAAACAGTGAGCTTGCTCAGAACAAAAGAACTGTGCTACCTACACACACGGGCAATATCTAGTTCAACTCTGCTTAGGAAACTGACAAGAACAGTAGCTCCTCTTCAGTCCGATACACTGTACTTGCTGGGAACAGACGTGAGTGCTGTTTGCACTGTGTATGGCAATGGGAGCGCAATAGTGACTTTCCTACCAGAAAACAACTCTTGCTCGTAGGACCACAAACTGCATGTGATTCAACGCCATTTAGGACTGGGAAACAAACGCTCGCGCACCTTACAAGAAACACACTTGCTTTAGAGAAAAGAGCACTCTTCTTCTCTACTGTGTTTCCCTGGGGTCCAAAAGTGAGCTTGCTCAGAACAAAAGAACTGTGCTTCCTACACACACGGACCATATGTAGTTCAACTCTGCTTAGGAAACTGACAAGAAAAGTAGTTCCTATTTAGTCCAATACACTGTACTTGCTGGGAACAGACGCGAGTGCTATTTGCACTATGTATGACAATGGGAGCGCAATAATGACTTTCCTTACCAGAAAACAACTCTTGCTCGTAGGACCAGAAATTGCATGTGATTCAACTCCATTGAGGACTGGGAAACAAACGCTAGCTCGCCTTACAAGAAACACACTCTGCTTTTGAGAAAAGAGCACTCTTCTACTCTACTGTGTTTCCTATAGGGCTAGAATAGTGAGCTTGTTCAGAACAAATAAACTGTGCTTCCTAGACACACGGGCCATATCTAGTTCAACACTGTTTAGGAACCTGACAAGAACAGTAGCTCCTCTTCAGACCAATACACTGTATTTGCTGGGAACAGGCGAGAGTGCTATTGGCACTGTGTATGGCAATGAGAGCACAACAGTGACTTTCATTACCAGAAAACAACTCTTGCTCATAGGAAAAAAACTGCATGTGACTCAACTCCATTTAGGACTGGGAAACAAACGCTAGCTCGTCTTCCAAGAAACACACTCTGCTTTTGAGAAAAGAGCACTCTTCTTCTCTACTGTGTTTCCTATGTGTTCGGAACAGTGAGCCTGCTCAGAACAAAAAAACTGTGCTTCCTACAAACACGGCAATATCTAGTTCAACTCTGCTTAGGAACCTCACAAGAACAGTAGATACTCTTCAGTCCAATACACTGTACTTGCTGGGAACAGACGCCAGTGCTATTTGTCCTGTGTATGGCAATGGCAGCGCAATAGTGACTCTTCTTACCAGAAAACAATTCTTGCTTGTAGGACAAAAAACTGCATGTGATTCAACTCCATTTAGGACTGGGAAACAAACACTAGCTCGCCTTACAAGAAACACACTCTGCTTTTGAGAAAAGAGCACTCTTCTACTCTACTGTGTTTCCTGTAGGGCCAGAACAGTGAGCTTGCTCAGAACAAAAGAATTTTGCTTCCTACACATGGGCCATATCTAGTTCAACTCTGCTTAAGAAACTTACAAGAGCAGTAGCTCCTCTTCAGTCCAATACACTGTAATTGCTGGGAACAGACGTGAGTCCTATTGGCACTGTGTATGGCAATGGGAGCGCAAAGTGACTTTCCTTACCAGAAAACAACTCTTGCTTGTAGGACCAGAAACTGCATGGGATTCAACTCCATTTAGGACTGGGAAACAAATGCTATCTCCCCTTACATGAATCACACTCTGCTTTTTTGAAAAGAGCACTCTTCTACTCTACTGTGTTTCCTATGTGGTCCAAACAGTGAGCTTGCTCAGAACAAAAGAACTGTGCTTCCTACACACACGGGCCATATCTCGTTCAACTCTGCTTAGGAAACTGACAAGAACAGTAGCTCCTCTTCAGTCCGATACACTGTACTTGCTGGGAACAGACGCGAGTGCTATTTGCACTGTGTATGGCAATGGGAGCACAATAGTGACTTCCTTACCAGAAAACAACTCTTGCTCGTAGGACCAGAAACTGCATGTGAATCCACTCCATTTAATACTGGGAAACAAACGCTGGTCGACTTACAAGAAACACACTCTGCTTTTGAGAAAAGAGCACTCTTCTTCTCTACTGTGTTTCCTATGTGTTCGGAACAGTGAGCTTGCTCAGAACAAAAAAACTGTGCTTCCTACAAACACGGCCATATCTAGTTCAACTCTGCTTAGGAACCTGACAAGAACAGTAGATACTCTTCAGGCCAGTACACTGTACTTGCTGGGAACAGACGCCAGTGCTATTTGTCCTGTGTATGGCAATGGCAACGCAATAGTGACTCTTCTTACCAGAAAACAACTCTTGCTCGTAGGACCAGAAACTGCATGTGATTCAACTCCATTTAGGACTGGGAAACAAACTCCAGCTCGCTTTACAAGAAACACACTCTGCTTTTGAGAAAAGAGCACTCTTCTACTCTACTTTGTTTCCTATAGGGCCAGAACAGTGAGCTTGCTCAGAAAAAAAGAACTGTGCTTCCTACACACACGGGCCATATCTAGTTCAACTCTGCTTAGGAAACTGACAAGAACAGTAGCTCCTCTTCAGTCCAATACACTGTACTTGCAGGGAAGAGACGCGAGTGCTATTTGCACTGTGTATGGCAATTGGAGCACAATAGTGACTCGTCTTACCAGAAAACAACTCTTGCTCGTAGGACAAAAAACTGCATGTGACTCAACTCCATTTAGGAATGGGAAACAAACGCTAGCTCGCCTTACAAGAAACACATTCTGCTTTAGAGAAAAGAGCACTTATCTACTCTACTGTGTTTCCTATAAGGCCAGAACAGTGAGCTTGCTCAGAACAAAAGAACTGTGCTTCCTACACACATGGGCCATATCTAGTTCAACTCTGCTTAGGAAACTGACAAGAACAGTAGCTCCTCTTCAGTCCGATACACTGTACTTGCTGGGAACAGACGCGAGTGCTATTTGCACTGTGTATGGCAATGGGAGCGCAATAGTGACTTTCCTACCAGAAAACAACTCTTGCTTGTAGGACCAGAAACTGCATGTGATTCATCTCCATTTAGGACTGGGAAACAAATGCTAGCTCGCCTTTCATGAAACACACTCTGCTTTAGAGAAAAGAGCACTCTTCTACTCTACTGTGTTTCCTATAAGGTCCAAACAGTGAGCTTGCTCAGAACAAACGAACTGTGCTACCTACACACACGGGCAATATCTAGTTCAACTCTGCTTAGGAAACTGACAAGAACAGTAGCTCCTCTTCAGTCCGATACACTGTACTTGCTGGGAACAGACGTAAGTGCTGTTTGCACTGTGTATGGCAATGGGAGCGCAATAGTGACTTTCCTACCAGAAAACAACTCTTGCTCGTAGGACCACAAACTGCATGTGATTCAACTCCATTTAGGACTGGGAAACAAACGCTCGCGCACCTTACAAGAAACACACTTGCTTTAGAGAAAAGAGCACTCTTCTTCTCTACTGTGTTTCCCTGGGGTCCAAAAGTGAGCTTGCTCAGAACAAAAGAACTGTGCTTCCTACACACACGGACCATATGTAGTTCAACTCTGCTTAGGAAACTGACAAGAAAAGTAGTTCCTATTTAGTCCAATACACTGTACTTGCTGGGAACAGACGCGAGTGCTATTTGCACTATGTATGACAATGGGAGCGCAATAATGACTTTCCTTACCAGAAAACAACTCTTGCTCGTAGGACCAGAAATTGCATGTGATTCAACTCCATTGAGGACTGGGAAACAAACGCTAGCTCGCCTTACAAGAAACACATTCTGCTTTAGAGAAAAGAGCACTTATCTACTCTACTGTGTTTCCTATAAGGCCAGAACAGTGAGCTTGCTCAGAACAAAAGAACTGTGCTTCCTACACACATGGGCCATATCTAGTTCAACTCTGCTTAGGAAACTGACAAGAACAGTAGCTCCTCTTCAGTCCGATACACTGTACTTGCTGGGAACAGACGCGAGTGCTATTTGCACTGTGTATGGCAATGGGAGCGCAATAGTGACTTTCCTACCAGAAAACAACTCTTGCTTGTAGGACCAGAAACTGCATGTGATTCATCTCCATTTAGGACTGGGAAACAAATGCTAACTCGCCTTTCATGAAACACACTCTGCTTTAGAGAAAAGAGCACTCTTCTACTCTACTGTGTTTCCTATAAGGTCCAAACAGTGAGCTTGCTCAGAACAAAAGAACTGTGCTACCTACACACACGGGCAATATCTAGTTCAACTCTGCTTAGGAAACTGACAAGAACAGTAGCTCCTCTTCAGTCCGATACACTGTACTTGCTGGGAACAGACGTGAGTGCTGTTTGCACTGTGTATGGCAATGGGAGCGCAATAGTGACTTTCCTACCAGAAAACAACTCTTGCTCGTAGGACCACAAACTGCATGTGATTCAACGCCATTTAGGACTGGGAAACAAACGCTCGCGCACCTTACAAGAAACACACTTGCTTTAGAGAAAAGAGCACTCTTCTTCTCTACTGTGTTTCCCTGGGGTCCAAAAGTGAGCTTGCTCAGAACAAAAGAACTGTGCTTCCTACACACACGGACCATATGTAGTTCAACTCTGCTTAGGAAACTGACAAGAAAAGTAGTTCCTATTTAGTCCAATACACTGTACTTGCTGGGAACAGACGCGAGTGCTATTTGCACTATGTATGACAATGGGAGCGCAATAATGACTTTCCTTACCAGAAAACAACTCTTGCTCGTAGGACCAGAAATTGCATGTGATTCAACTCCATTGAGGACTGGGAAACAAACGCTAGCTCGCCTTACAAGAAACACACTCTGCTTTTGAGAAAAGAGCACTCTTCTACTCTACTGTGTTTCCTATAGGGCTAGAATAGTGAGCTTGTTCAGAACAAATAAACTGTGCTTCCTAGACACACGGGCCATATCTAGTTCAACACTGTTTAGGAACCTGACAAGAACAGTAGCTCCTCTTCAGACCAATACACTGTATTTGCTGGGAACAGGCGAGAGTGCTATTGGCACTGTGTATGGCAATGAGAGCACAACAGTGACTTTCATTACCAGAAAACAACTCTTGCTCATAGGAAAAAAACTGCATGTGACTCAACTCCATTTAGGACTGGGAAACAAACGCTAGCTCGTCTTCCAAGAAACACACTCTGCTTTTGAGAAAAGAGCACTCTTCTTCTCTACTGTGTTTCCTATTGGACCAAAACAGTGAGCTTGCTCAGAACAAAAGAACTGTGCTTCCTACACACACGGGCCATATCTAGTTCAACTCTGCTTAAAAAACTGACAAGAACAGTAGATCCTCTTCAGTCCAATACACTGTACTTGCTGGGAACAGATGCAAGTGCTATTTGCAATGTGTATGGCAATGGAAGTGCAATAGTGACTCTTCTTACCAGAAAAAAACTCTTGCTCGTAGGACCAAAAACTGCATGTGTCTCAACTCCATTTAGGACTGGGAAAGAAATGCTAGCTCGCCTTACAAGAAAAACTTTGTGCTTTTGACAAAAGAGCATTCTTCTACTATACTGTGTTTCCTATAGGGCCAGATGAGTGAGCTTCCTCAGAACAAAAGAACTGTGCTTCCTGCACACAGGGACCATATCTATTCAATTCTGCTTAGGAAACTGACAAGAACAGTAGATCCTCTTCAGTCCAATACACTGTACCTGCTGGGAACAGACGCCAGTACTATTTGCCCTGTGTATGACAACGGGAGCACAATAGTGACTCTTCTTACCAGAAAACAACTCTTGTTCCTAGGACCAGAAACTGCATGTGACTCAACTCCATTTAGGACTGGGAAACAAACGCTAGCTCGCCTTACAAGAAATACACTCTGCTTTTGAGAAAAGAGCACTCTTCTACTCTACTGTGTTTCCTGTAGGGCCAGAACAGTGAGTTTGCTCAGAACAAAAGAACTGTGCTTCCTACACACACGGCCATATCTAGTTCAATTCTGTTAAGGAAACTGACAAGAACAGTAGATCCCCTTCAGTCCAATACACTGTACTTGCTGGGAACAGACGCCAGTGCTGTTTGTCCTGTGTATGGCAATGGCAGCGCAATAGTGACTATTCTTACCATAAAACAACTATTTCTCGTAGGACCAGAAACTGCATGTGATTCAACTCCATTTAGGACTGGGAAACAAACGATAGCTCGCCTTTCAAGAAACACAATCTGCTTTTGAGAAAAGAGCACTCTTCTACTCTATTGTGTTTCCTACGGGGTCCAAACAGTGAGCTTGCTCAGAACAGAAAACTGTGCTTCCTACACACGGACCATATCTAGTTCTACTCTGCTTAGGAAACCGACAAGAACACTAGCTCCTCTAAAGTCCGATACACTGTAATTGCTGGGAACAGACGCGAGTGCTATTTGCACTGTGTATGGCAATGGGAGCGCAATAGTTACTTTCCTTACCAGAAAACAACCCTTGCTCGTAGGACCAGAAACTGCATGTGATTCAACTCCATTTAGGACTGGGAAACAAACGCTAGCTCGCATTACAAGAAACACACTCTGCTTTTGAGAAAAGAGCCCTCTTATACTCTAAAGTGTTTCCTATAGGGCCAGAACAGTGAGCTTGCTCAGAAAAAAAAAAACTGTGCTTCCTACACACACGGGCCATATCTAGTTCAACTCTGCTTAGGAAACTGACAAAAACAGTTGCTCCTCTTCAGTCCGGTAGACTGTACTAGCTGGGAACACACGCGAGTGCTATTTGCACTGTTTATGGCAATGGGAGCGCCATAGTGACTTTCCTTACCAGAAAACAACTCTTGCTCGTAGGAACAGAAACTGCATGGGATTCAACTCCATTTAGGACTGGGAAACAAATGCTAGCTCACCTTACAAGAAACACACTCTGCTTTTGAGAAAAGAGCACTCATCTACTCTACTGTGTTTCCCATGGGGTCCAAACAGTGAGCTTGCTCAGAACAGAAAACTGTGCTTCCTACACAAGGACCATATCTAGTTCAACTCTGCTTATGAAACTGACAAGAACAGTAGCTCCTCTTCCGTCCAATACACTGTACTTGCGGAGAACAGACGCGAGTGCTATTTGCACTGTGTATGGCAATGGGAGCCCAATAGTGACTTTCCTTACCAGAAAACAACTCTTGCTCGTAGGACCAGAAATTGCATGTGATTCAACTCCATTTAGGACTGGGAAACAAACACTAGCTGGCCTTAAAAGAAACACACCCTGCTTTTGAGAAATGAGCACTCTTCTACTCTACTGTGTTTCCTAAGTGGTCAAAACAGTGAGCTTGCTCAGAACAAAAAAAATTGAGCTTTCAACACACACGGGCCATATCTCGTTCAACTTTGTTTAGGAAACTGACAACAATAGTAGCTACTCTTCAGTCCGATACACTGTACTTGCTGGGAACAAACGTGAGTGCTATTTGCACTGTGTATGGCAATGGGAGCACAATAGTGACTCTTCTTACCAGAAAACAACTCTTGCTCATAGGACCAGAAACTGCATGAGATTCAACTCCATTTAGGACTGAGAAACAAACGCTAGCTCGCATTACAAGAAACACACTCTGCTTTTGAGAAAAGAGCCCTCTTGTACTCTAAAGTGTTTCCTATAGGGCCAGAACAGTGATCTTTCTGAGAAAAAAAAAACTGTGCTTCCTACACACACGGACCATATCTAGTTCAGCTCTGCTTAGGAACCTGACAAGAACAGTAGCTCCTCTTCAGTCCAATACACTGTACTTGCTGGGAACAGACGCGAGTGCTATTTGCACTGTGTATGGCAATTGGAGCACAATAGTGACTCGTCTTACCAGAAAACAACTCTTGCTCATAGGACAAAAAACTGCATGTGACTCAACTCCATTTAGGCCTGGGAAACAAACGCGAGTTCACCTTACAAGAAACACACTCTGCTTTTGAGAAAAGAGCACTCTTCTACTCAACTGTGTTTCCATTAAGACCAAAACAGTGAGCTTGCTCAGAACAAAAGAACTGTGCTTCCTACACATACGGTCATATCTAGTTCAATTCTGCTTAGGAAATTGACAAGAATAGTAGATCCTCTTCAGTGCAATACACTGTACTTGCTGGGAACAGATGCCAGTGCTATTTGTCCTGTGTATGGCAATGGCAGCGCAATAGTGACTATTCTTACCATAAAACAACTCTTGCTCGTAGGACCAGAAACTGCATGTGATTCAACTCCATTTAGGACTGGGACACAAACCCTAGCTCGCCTTACAAGAAACACACTCTGCTTTTGAGAAAAGAGCACTGTTCTACTCTACTGTGTTTCCGATAGGGCCAGAACAGTGAGCTTGCTGAGAACAAAAGAACTGTGCTTCCTACACAAACGGACCATATCTAGTTCAACTAGGCTTTGGAAACTGACAAGAACAGTAGCTCCTATTCAGTCCAATACACTGTACTTGCTGGGAACAGACACGAGTGCTATTTGCACTGTGTATGGCAATTGGAACACAATAGGGACTCTTCTTACCAGAAAACAAATCTTGCTCGTAGGACCAAAAACTGCATGTGACTCAACTCCATTTACGACTGGGAAACAAACCCAAGCTCGCCTTACAAGAAACACACTCTGCTTTAGAGAAAAGAGCACTCTTCTACTCTACTGTGTTTCCTATGGGTCCGAACAGTGAGCTTGCTCAGAACAAAAGAACTGTGCTTCCTACACACACGGGCCATATCTAGTTCAACTCTGCTTAGGAAACTGACAAGAACAGTAGCTCCTCTTCAGTCCAATTCACTGTACATGCTAGGAACAGACGCCAGGACTATTTGCTCTATGTATGACAATGGGAGCGCAATAGGGACTCTTCTTACCAGAAAACAACTCTTGCTCGTAGGACCAGAAACTGCATGTGATTCAAATCCTTTTAGGACTGGGAAACAAATGCTAGCTCGCCTTACATGAAACACACTCTGCTTTTGAGAAAAGAGTACTCTTCTACTCTACTGAGTCTCCTATGGGATCCGAAGAGTGAGCTTGCTCAGAACAAAAGAACTGTGCTTCCTACACACACGGGCCATATCTAGTTCAACTCTGCTTAGGAAACTGACAAGAACAGTAGATCCTCTTCAGTCCAATACACTGTACTTGCTGGGAACAGATGCAAGTGCTATTTGCACTGTGTATGGCAATGGGAGTGCAATAGTGTGTCTTCTTACCAGAAAAAAACTCTTGCTCGTAGGACCAAAAACTGCATGTGTCTCAGCTCCATTTATTTAGGACTGGGAAAGAAACGCAAGCTCGCCTTACAAGAAAAACACTCTGCTCTTGACAAAAGAGCATTCTTCTACTATACTGTGTTTCCTATAGGGCCTGAAGAGTGAGCTTCCTCAGAACAAAATAACTGTGCTTCCAGCACACAGGGGCCATATCTATTCAATTCTGCTTAGGAAACTGACAAGAACAGTAGATCCTCTTCAGTCCAATACACTGTACATGCTGGGAACAGACGCCAGTACTATTTGCCCTGTGTATGACAATGGGAGCGCAATAGTGACTCTTCTTACCAGAAAACAACTCTTGTTCCTAGGACCAGAAACTGCATGTGATTCAACTCCATTTAGGACTGGGAAACAAACGCTAGCTCGCCTTACAAGAAAAACACTCTGCTTTTGAGAAAAGAGCACTCTTCTACTCTACTGTGTTTCCTATAGGGCCAGAACAGTGAGCTTGATCAGAACAAAAGAACTGTGCTTCCTTCACACGGGCCATATCTAGTTCAACTCTGCTTAGGAAACTGACAAGAACAATAGCTCCTCTTCAGTCCGATGCACTGTACTTGCTGGGAACGGACCGAGTGCTATTTGCTCTATGTATGCAATGAGAGCGCAATAGTGTCTTTCCTTAACAGAAACCAATTCTTAATCGTAGGACCAGAAACTGCATGTGATTCAACTCCATTTAGGACTGGGAAACAAATGCTAGCTCGCCTTACATGAAACACACTCTGCTTAAGAGAAAAGAGCACTCTTCTACTCTACTGTGTTTCTTATAGGGCCAGAACAGTGAGCTTGCTCAGAACAAGAGAACTGTTCTTCCTACACACACGCGCCATATCTCGTTCAACTCTGCTTAGGAAACTGACAAGAACAGTAGCTCCTCTTCAGTCCGATACACTGTACTTGCTGGGAACAGACGCGAGTGCTCTTTGCACTGGGTATGGCAATGGGAACACAATAGTGACTTTCCTTACCAGAAAACAACTCTTGCTCGTAGGACCAGAAACTGCATGTGATTCAACTCCATTTAGGACTGGGAAACAAATGCTAGCTCGCCTTCCAAGAAGCACCCTCTGCTTTTGAGAAAAGAGCACTCTTCTACTCTACTGTGTTTCCTGCAGGGCCAGAACAGTGAGCTTGCTCAGAATAAAAGAACTATGCTTCCTACACACACGGCCATATCTAGTTCAATTCTGTTTAGGAACCTGACAAGAACAGTAGATCCTCTTCAGTCCAATACACTGTACTTGGTGCGAACAGACGCCAGTGCTATTTGTCCTGTGTATGGCAATGGCAGCGCAATAGTGACTATTCTTACCATAAAACAACTCTTGCTTGTAGGACCAGAAACTGCATGTGATTCAACTCCATTTAGGACTGGGAAACAAATGCTAGCTCGCCTTACAAGAAACACAATCTGCTTTAGATAAAAGAGCACTCCTCTACTCTACTGTGTTTCCTATGGTGTCCGAACAGTGAGCTTGCTCAGAACAAAAAAACTGTGATTCCTACACACACGGCCATATCCAGTTCAATTCTACTTATAAACCTGACAAGAACAGTAGATCCTCTTCAGTCCAATACACTGTACTTGCTGGGAACAGACGCCAGTGCTAATTGTCTTTTGTATGGCAATGGCAGTGCAATAGTGACTCCTCTTACCAGAAAACAACTCTTGCTCGTAGGACCCAAAACTGCATGTGATTCAACTCCATTTAGGACTGGGAAACAAACGCTAGCTAGCCTTACAAGAAACACACTCTGCTTTTGAGAAAAAAGCCCTCTTATACTCTAAAGTGTTTCCTCTAGGGCCAGAACAGTGAGCTTGCTCAGAACAAAAAAACTGTGCTTCCTCCACACACAGCCATATCTAGTTCAATTTTGCTTAGGAACCTGACATGAACAGTAGATCTCTTCAGTCCAATACAGTGTACTAGCTGGGAACAGACAATAGTGCTATTTGCCCTGTGTATGGCAATGGCAGCACAATAGTGACTCTTCTTACCAGAACACAACTGTTGATCGTAGGAGCAGAAACTGCATGGGATTCAACTCCATTTAGGACTGGGAAACAAACGCTAACTCGCCTCACAAGAAACACCCTCTGCTTTTGAGAAAAGAGCACTATTCTACTCTACTGTGTTTCCGCTGTGGTCAAAACAGTGAGCTTGCTCAGTACAAAGGAACTGTGCTTCCTACACACAAGGCCATATCTAGTTCAATTCTGATTAGGAACCTGACAAGAACAGTAGATCCTCTTCAGTCCAATACACTGTCCTTGCTGGGAACAGACGACAGTGCTATGTGTCCTGTGTATGGCAATGGGAGCACAATAGTGACTTTCTTACCAGAAAACAACTCTTGCTCGTAGGACCATAAACTGCATGTGATTCAACTCCATTTAGGACTGGGAAAGAAACGCTAGCTCGCCTTACATGAAACACACTCTGCTTTTGAGAAAAGAGCACTCTTCTACTCTACTGTGTTTCCTATGGGGTCCGAACAGTGCGCTTGCTCAGAACAAAAGAACTGTGCTTCCTACACACACGGGCCATATCTAGTTCAACTCTAATTAGGAAACTGACAAGAACAGTAGCTCCTCTTCAGTCCAATACACTGTACTTGCTGGGAAGAGATGGGAGTGCTATTTGCACTGTGTACGGCAATGGGAGCACAATAGTGACTTTCCTTACCAGAAAACAACTCTTGCTCATAGGACCAGAAACTGCATGTGATTCCACTCCATTTAGGACTGGGAAACAAATGCTAGCTCGCCTTACAAGAAACACAATCTGCTTTAGAGAAAAGAGCACTCTTCTACTCTATTGTGTTTCCTATGGGTCCGAACAGTGAGCTTGCTCAGAACAAAAAACTGTGCTTCCTACACACACGGCCATATCTAGTTCAATTCTGCTTATAAACCTGACAAGAACAGTAGATCCTCTTCAGTCCAATACACTGTACTTGCGGAGAACAGACGCGAGTGCTATTTGCACTGTGTATGGCAATGGGAGCCCAATAGTGACTTTCCTTACCAGAAAACAACTCTTGCTCGTAGGACCAGAAATTGCATGTGATTCAACTCCATTTAGGACTGGGAAACAAACACTAGCTGGCCTTAAAAGAAACACACCCTGCTTTTGAGAAATGAGCACTCTTCTACTCTACTGTGTTTCCTAAGTGGTCAAAACAGTGAGCTTGCTCAGAACAAAAAAAATTGAGCTTTCAACACACACGGGCCATATCTCGTTCAACTTTGTTTAGGAAACTGACAACAATAGTAGCTACTCTTCAGTCCGATACACTGTACTTGCTGGGAACAAACGTGAGTGCTATTTGCACTGTGTATGGCAATGGGAGCACAATAGTGACTCTTCTTACCAGAAAACAACTCTTGCTCATAGGACCAGAAACTGCATGAGATTCAACTCCATTTAGGACTGAGAAACAAACGCTAGCTCGCATTACAAGAAACACACTCTGCTTTTGAGAAAAGAGCCCTCTTGTACTCTAAAGTGTTTCCTATAGGGCCAGAACAGTGATCTTTCTGAGAAAAAAAAAACTGTGCTTCCTACACACACGGACCATATCTAGTTCAGCTCTGCTTAGGAACCTGACAAGAACAGTAGCTCCTCTTCAGTCCAATACACTGTACTTGCTGGGAACAGACGCGAGTGCTATTTGCACTGTGTATGGCAATTGGAGCACAATAGTGACTCGTCTTACCAGAAAACAACTCTTGCTCATAGGACAAAAAACTGCATGTGACTCAACTCCATTTAGGCCTGGGAAACAAACGCGAGTTCACCTTACAAGAAACACACTCTGCTTTTGAGAAAAGAGCACTCTTCTACTCAACTGTGTTTCCATTAAGACCAAAACAGTGAGCTTGCTCAGAACAAAAGAACTGTGCTTCCTACACATACGGTCATATCTAGTTCAATTCTGCTTAGGAAATTGACAAGAATAGTAGATCCTCTTCAGTGCAATACACTGTACTTGCTGGGAACAGATGCCAGTGCTATTTGTCCTGTGTATGGCAATGGCAGCGCAATAGTGACTATTCTTACCATAAAACAACTCTTGCTCGTAGGACCAGAAACTGCATGTGATTCAACTCCATTTAGGACTGGGACACAAACCCTAGCTCGCCTTACAAGAAACACACTCTGCTTTTGAGAAAAGAGCACTGTTCTACTCTACTGTGTTTCCGATAGGGCCAGAACAGTGAGCTTGCTGAGAACAAAAGAACTGTGCTTCCTACACAAACGGACCATATCTAGTTCAACTAGGCTTTGGAAACTGACAAGAACAGTAGCTCCTATTCAGTCCAATACACTGTACTTGCTGGGAACAGACACGAGTGCTATTTGCACTGTGTATGGCAATTGGAACACAATAGGGACTCTTCTTACCAGAAAACAAATCTTGCTCGTAGGACCAAAAACTGCATGTGACTCAACTCCATTTACGACTGGGAAACAAACCCAAGCTCGCCTTACAAGAAACACACTCTGCTTTAGAGAAAAGAGCACTCTTCTACTCTACTGTGTTTCCTATGGGTCCGAACAGTGAGCTTGCTCAGAACAAAAGAACTGTGCTTCCTACACACACGGGCCATATCTAGTTCAACTCTGCTTAGGAAACTGACAAGAACAGTAGCTCCTCTTCAGTCCAATTCACTGTACATGCTAGGAACAGACGCCAGGACTATTTGCTCTATGTATGACAATGGGAGCGCAATAGGGACTCTTCTTACCAGAAAACAACTCTTGCTCGTAGGACCAGAAACTGCATGTGATTCAAATCCTTTTAGGACTGGGAAACAAATGCTAGCTCGCCTTACATGAAACACACTCTGCTTTTGAGAAAAGAGTACTCTTCTACTCTACTGAGTCTCCTATGGGATCCGAAGAGTGAGCTTGCTCAGAACAAAAGAACTGTGCTTCCTACACACACGGGCCATATCTAGTTCAACTCTGCTTAGGAAACTGACAAGAACAGTAGATCCTCTTCAGTCCAATACACTGTACTTGCTGGGAACAGATGCAAGTGCTATTTGCACTGTGTATGGCAATGGGAGTGCAATAGTGTGTCTTCTTACCAGAAAAAAACTCTTGCTCGTAGGACCAAAAACTGCATGTGTCTCAGCTCCATTTATTTAGGACTGGGAAAGAAACGCAAGCTCGCCTTACAAGAAAAACACTCTGCTCTTGACAAAAGAGCATTCTTCTACTATACTGTGTTTCCTATAGGGCCTGAAGAGTGAGCTTCCTCAGAACAAAATAACTGTGCTTCCAGCACACAGGGGCCATATCTATTCAATTCTGCTTAGGAAACTGACAAGAACAGTAGATCCTCTTCAGTCCAATACACTGTACATGCTGGGAACAGACGCCAGTACTATTTGCCCTGTGTATGACAATGGGAGCGCAATAGTGACTCTTCTTACCAGAAAACAACTCTTGTTCCTAGGACCAGAAACTGCATGTGATTCAACTCCATTTAGGACTGGGAAACAAACGCTAGCTCGCCTTACAAGAAAAACACTCTGCTTTTGAGAAAAGAGCACTCTTCTACTCTACTGTGTTTCCTATAGGGCCAGAACAGTGAGCTTGATCAGAACAAAAGAACTGTGCTTCCTTCACACGGGCCATATCTAGTTCAACTCTGCTTAGGAAACTGACAAGAACAATAGCTCCTCTTCAGTCCGATGCACTGTACTTGCTGGGAACGGACCGAGTGCTATTTGCTCTATGTATGCAATGAGAGCGCAATAGTGTCTTTCCTTAACAGAAACCAATTCTTAATCGTAGGACCAGAAACTGCATGTGATTCAACTCCATTTAGGACTGGGAAACAAATGCTAGCTCGCCTTACATGAAACACACTCTGCTTAAGAGAAAAGAGCACTCTTCTACTCTACTGTGTTTCTTATAGGGCCAGAACAGTGAGCTTGCTCAGAACAAGAGAACTGTTCTTCCTACACACACGCGCCATATCTCGTTCAACTCTGCTTAGGAAACTGACAAGAACAGTAGCTCCTCTTCAGTCCGATACACTGTACTTGCTGGGAACAGACGCGAGTGCTCTTTGCACTGGGTATGGCAATGGGAACACAATAGTGACTTTCCTTACCAGAAAACAACTCTTGCTCGTAGGACCAGAAACTGCATGTGATTCAACTCCATTTAGGACTGGGAAACAAATGCTAGCTCGCCTTCCAAGAAGCACCCTCTGCTTTTGAGAAAAGAGCACTCTTCTACTCTACTGTGTTTCCTGCAGGGCCAGAACAGTGAGCTTGCTCAGAATAAAAGAACTATGCTTCCTACACACACGGCCATATCTAGTTCAATTCTGTTTAGGAACCTGACAAGAACAGTAGATCCTCTTCAGTCCAATACACTGTACTTGGTGCGAACAGACGCCAGTGCTATTTGTCCTGTGTATGGCAATGGCAGCGCAATAGTGACTATTCTTACCATAAAACAACTCTTGCTTGTAGGACCAGAAACTGCATGTGATTCAACTCCATTTAGGACTGGGAAACAAATGCTAGCTCGCCTTACAAGAAACACAATCTGCTTTAGATAAAAGAGCACTCCTCTACTCTACTGTGTTTCCTATGGTGTCCGAACAGTGAGCTTGCTCAGAACAAAAAAACTGTGATTCCTACACACACGGCCATATCCAGTTCAATTCTACTTATAAACCTGACAAGAACAGTAGATCCTCTTCAGTCCAATACACTGTACTTGCTGGGAACAGACGCCAGTGCTAATTGTCTTTTGTATGGCAATGGCAGTGCAATAGTGACTCCTCTTACCAGAAAACAACTCTTGCTCGTAGGACCCAAAACTGCATGTGATTCAACTCCATTTAGGACTGGGAAACAAACGCTAGCTAGCCTTACAAGAAACACACTCTGCTTTTGAGAAAAAAGCCCTCTTATACTCTAAAGTGTTTCCTCTAGGGCCAGAACAGTGAGCTTGCTCAGAACAAAAAAACTGTGCTTCCTCCACACACAGCCATATCTAGTTCAATTTTGCTTAGGAACCTGACATGAACAGTAGATCTCTTCAGTCCAATACAGTGTACTAGCTGGGAACAGACAATAGTGCTATTTGCCCTGTGTATGGCAATGGCAGCACAATAGTGACTCTTCTTACCAGAACACAACTGTTGATCGTAGGAGCAGAAACTGCATGGGATTCAACTCCATTTAGGACTGGGAAACAAACGCTAACTCGCCTCACAAGAAACACCCTCTGCTTTTGAGAAAAGAGCACTATTCTACTCTACTGTGTTTCCGCTGTGGTCAAAACAGTGAGCTTGCTCAGTACAAAGGAACTGTGCTTCCTACACACAAGGCCATATCTAGTTCAATTCTGATTAGGAACCTGACAAGAACAGTAGATCCTCTTCAGTCCAATACACTGTCCTTGCTGGGAACAGACGACAGTGCTATGTGTCCTGTGTATGGCAATGGGAGCACAATAGTGACTTTCTTACCAGAAAACAACTCTTGCTCGTAGGACCATAAACTGCATGTGATTCAACTCCATTTAGGACTGGGAAAGAAACGCTAGCTCGCCTTACATGAAACACACTCTGCTTTTGAGAAAAGAGCACTCTTCTACTCTACTGTGTTTCCTATGGGGTCCGAACAGTGCGCTTGCTCAGAACAAAAGAACTGTGCTTCCTACACACACGGGCCATATCTAGTTCAACTCTAATTAGGAAACTGACAAGAACAGTAGCTCCTCTTCAGTCCAATACACTGTACTTGCTGGGAAGAGATGGGAGTGCTATTTGCACTGTGTACGGCAATGGGAGCACAATAGTGACTTTCCTTACCAGAAAACAACTCTTGCTCATAGGACCAGAAACTGCATGTGATTCCACTCCATTTAGGACTGGGAAACAAATGCTAGCTCGCCTTACAAGAAACACAATCTGCTTTAGAGAAAAGAGCACTCTTCTACTCTATTGTGTTTCCTATGGGTCCGAACAGTGAGCTTGCTCAGAACAAAAAACTGTGCTTCCTACACACACGGCCATATCTAGTTCAATTCTGCTTATAAACCTGACAAGAACAGTAGATCCTCTTCAGTCCAATACACTGTACTTGCTGGGAACAGTCGCCAGTGCTATTTGTCTTGTGTATGGCAATGGCAGCGCAATAGTGACTCTTCTTACCAGAAAACAACTCTTGCTCGTAGGACCAGAAACTGCATGTGATTCAACTCCATTTAGGACTAGAAAACAAACGCTAGCTCTCCTTACAAGAAACACACTCTGCTTTTGAGAAAAGAGCACTCTTCTACTCTACTGGGTTTCCTATGGGGTCCAAACAGTGAGCTTGCTAAGAACAGAAAACTCTGCTTCCTACACACACGGGCCATATCTAGTTCAACTCTGCTTAGGAAACTAACAAGAACAGTAGCTTCTCTTCAGTCCAATACACTGTACTTGCTGGGAACAGACGCCAGTGCTATTTGCACTGTGTATGGCAATGGGAGCGCAAGAGTGACTCTTCTTACCAGAAAAAACTCTTGCTCATAGGACCAGAAACTGCATGTAATTCAACTCCATTTAGGACTGGGAAACAAACGCTAGCTCACCTTACAAGAAACACTCTATGCTTTAGAGAAAAGAGCACTCATCTACTCTACTGTTTTTCCTATAGGGCCAGAACAGTGAGCTTGCTGAGAACAAAAGAACTGTGCTTCCTGCCCACACGGCCATATCTAGTTCAATTCTGCTTAGGAACCTGACAAGAACAGTAGATCCTCTTCAGTCCAATACACTGTACATGCTGGGAACCGGCGCCAGTGCTTTTTGCCCTGTGTATGACAATTGGAGCGCAACAGTGACTCTTCTTGCCAGAAAACAACTCTTGCTCGTAGGACCAGAAACTGCATGTGATTCAACTCCATTTAGGACTGGGAAACAAACGCTAGCTCGCATTACAAGAAACACACTCTGCTTTAGAGAAAAGAGCACTCTTCTACTCTACTGTGTTTCCTATGGGGTCCAAAGAGTGAGTTTGCTCAGAACAAAAGAACTGTGCTTCCTACACACATGGACCATATCTAGTTCAACTCTGCTTAGGAAACTGACAAGAACCGTAGCTCCTATTCAGTCCAATACACTGTACTTGCTGGGAACAGACAACAGTGCTATTTGTCCTGTGTATGGCAATGGCAGCACAATAGTGACTCTTCTTACGAGAAAAGATCTCTTGCTCGTAGTACCAGAAACTGCATGGGATTCAACTCCATTTAGGCCTGGGAAACAAACGCTAGCTCGCCTTACAAGAAAAACACTCTGCTTTTGAGAAAAGAGCCCTCTTCTACTCTACTGTGTTTCCTATAGGGCCAGAACAGTGAGCTTGATCAGAACAAAAGAACTGTGCTTCCTTCACACGGGACATATCTAGTTCAACTCTGATTAGGAAACTGACAAGAACAGTAGCTCCTCTTCAGTCCGATGCACTGTACTTGCTGGGAACGGACCGAGTGCTATTTGCTCTATGTATGGCAATGAGAGCACAATAGTGTCTTTCCTTACCAGAAACCAATTCTTAATCGTAGGACCAGAAACTGCATGTGATTCAACTCGATTTAGGACTGGGAAACAAATGCTAGCTCGCCTTACATGAAACACACTCTGCTTTAGAGAAAAGAGCACTCTTCTACTCTACTGTGTTTCTTATAGGGCCAGAACAGTGAGCTTGCTAAGAACAAGAGAACTCTACTTCCTACACACACGCGCCATATCTCGTTCAACTCTGCTTAGGAAACTGACAAGAACAGTAGCTCCTCTTCAGTCCGATACAGTGTACTTGCTGGGAACAGACGCGAGTGCTCTTTGCACTGTGTATGGCAATGGGAACACAATAGTGACTTTCCTTACCAGAAAACAACTCTTGCTCGTAGCACCAGAAACTGCATGTGATTCAAATCCATTTAAGACTGGGAAACAAACGCTAGCTCACCTTACAAGAAAAACACTCTGCTTTTGAGAAAAGAGCACTCTTCTACTCTACTGTGTTTCTTATCGGGCCAGAACAGTGAGCTTGATCAGAACAAAAGAACTGTGCTTCCTTCACACGGGCCGTATCTAGTTCAACTCTGCTTAGGAAACTGACAAGAACAGTAGCTCCTCTTCAGTCCGATACACTGTACTTTCAGGGAATGGACCGAGTGCTATTTGCACTATGTATGGCAATGGGAGCGCAATAGTGACTTTCCTTACCCGAAAACAACTCTTGCTCCTAGGACAAGAAACTGCATGTGATTCAACTCCATTTAGTACTGGGAAACAAATGCTAGCTTGCCTTACATGAAACACACTCTGCTTTTAAGAAAAGAGCACTCTTCTACTCTACTGTGTTTCCTATGGGGTCCAAACAGTGAGCTTGCTCAGAACAAAAGAACTGTGCTTCCTACACACATCGACCATATCTAGTTCAACTCTGCTTTGGAAACTGACAAGAACAGAAGCTGCTCTTCAGTCCAATACACTGTACTTGCTGGGAACAGACGCCAGTGCTATTTGCACTGTGTATGGCAATGGGAGCACAATAGTGACTTCCTTACCAGAAAACAACTCTTGCTCGTAGGACCAGTAACTGCATGTGATTTAACTCCATTTAGGACTGGGAAACAAACGCTAGCTCGCCTTACAAGAAACACACTCTGCTTTTGAGAAAAGAGCACTCTTCTACTCTAAAGTGTTTCCCGTAGGGCCAGAACAGTGAGCTTGATGAGAACAAAAGAACTGTGCTTCCTACACACACGGGCCATATCTAGTTCAACTCTGTCTAGGAAACTAACAAGAACAGTAGCTCCTCTTCTGTCCGATACACTGTAATAGCTGGGAACACACGCGAGTGCTAATTGCCGTGTGTATGTCAATGAGAGCGCAATAGTGACTTTCCTTACCAGAAAACAACTCTTGCTCGTAGGACCAGAAACTGCATGTGATTCAACTCCATTTAGGACTGGGAAACAAATGCTAGCTCGCCTTACATGAAACACACACTGCTTTTGAGAAAAGAGCACTCTTCTACTCTACTGTGTTTCCTATGGGGTCCGAAAAGTGAGCTTGCTCAGAACAAAAGAACTGTGCTTCCTACACACACGGCCATATCTAGTTCAACTCTGCTTAGGAAACTGACATGAACAGTAGCTTCTCTTCAGTCCAATACACTGTACTTGCTGGGAACAGATGCAAGTGCTATTTGCACTGTGTATGGCAATGGGAGTGCAATAGTGACTCTTCTTACCAGAAAAAAAACTCTTGCTCGTAGGACCAAAAACTGCATGTGTCTCAACTCCATTTAGGACTGGGAAAGAAACGCTAGCTCGCCTTACAAGAAAAACACTCTGCTTTTGAGAAAAGAGCACTCTTCTAATATACTGTGTTTCCTACAGGGAAAGAACAGTGAGCTTGCTCAGAACAAAGAACTGTGCTTCCTACACACATGGCCGTATCTAGTTCAATTCTGCTTAGGAACCTGACAAGAACAGTAGATCCTCTTCAGTCCAATACGCTGTACATGCTGGGAACAGACGCCAGTGCTATTTGCCCTGTGTAAAATAATGGGAGCACAATAGTGACTCTTTCTACCAGAAAACAACTCTTGCTCGTAGGAACAGAAACTGCATGTGACTCAACTCCATTTAGGACTGGGAAACAAACGCTAGCTCGCCTTACAAGAAACACACTCTGCTTTTGAAAAAAGAGCACTCTTCTACTCTACTGTGTTTCCTATGTGGTCCGAACAGTGAGCTTGCTCAGAAAAAAAAAAACTGTGCTTCTTCCACACACGGCCATATCTAGTTCAATTCTGATTAGGAACCTGACATGAACAGTAGATCTTCTTCAGTCCAATACACTGTACTTGCTGGGAACAGACAAGAGTGCTATTTGTCCTGTGTATGGCAATGGCAGCACAATAGTGACTCTTCTTACGAGAAAAGAACTCTTGCTCGTAGGACCAGAAACTGCATGGGATTCAACTCCATTTAGGACTCGGAAACAAACGCTCGCTCGCTTTACAAGAAACACACTCTTCTTTTGAGAAAAGAGCCCTCTTCTACTCTACTGTGTTTCCTATGGGGTCCAAACAGTGAGCTTGCTCAGAACAAAAGAACTGTGCTTCCTACACACATCGACCATATGTAGTTCAACTCTGCTTTGGAAACTGACAAGAACAGAAGCTGCTCTTCAGTCCAATACACTGTACTTGCTGGGAACAGACGCCAGTGCTATTTGCACTGTGTATGGCAATGGGAGCACAATAGTGACTTCCTTACCAGAAAACAACTCTTGCTCGTAGGACCAGTAACTGCATGTGATTTAACTCCATTTAGGACTGGGAAACAAACGCTAGCTCGCCTTACAAGAAACACACTCTGCTTTTGAGAAAAGAGCACTCTTCTACTCTACTGTGTTTCCTATGTGGTCCGAACAGTGAGCTTGCTCAGAACAAAAAAACTGTGCTTCCTCCACACACGGCCATATCTAGTTCAATTCTGCTTAGGAACCTGACATGAACAGTAGATCCTCTTCAGTCCAATACACTGTACTTGCTGGGAACAGACAACAGTGCTATTTGTCCTGTGTATGGCAATGGCAGCACAATAGTGACTCTTCTTACTAGAAAAGATCTCTTGCTCGTAGGACCAGAAACTGCATGGGATTCAACTCCATTTAGGACTGGGAAACAAATGCTAGCTCGCCTTACAAGAAACACACTCTGTTTTTGAGAATAGAGCACTCTTCTACTCTACTGTGTTTCCTATGGGGTCCGAAAAGTGAGCTTGCTCAGAACAAAAGAACTGTGCTTCCTACACACACGGGCCATATCTATTTCAACTCTGCTTAGGAAACTGACATGAACAGTAGATCCTCTTCCGTCCAATACACTGTACTTGCTGGGAACAGATGCAAGTGCTATTTACACTGTGTATGGCAATGGGAGTGCAATAGTGACTCTTCTTACCAGAAAACAACTCTTGCTCCTAGGACCAGAAACTGCATTTGTCTCAACTCCATTTAAGACTGGGAAACAAACGCTAGCTCGCCTTACAAGAAAAACACTCTGCTTTTGAGAAAAGAGCACTGCTGTAGGATGTATGGCAAATGTGTTGCTAATTAATCAATAAAACACTGATTGGCCGTTGGCTAGGCAGGAAGTGTAGGCGGGGCAAGGAGGAGAATAAAGCAGGGAAGTGGAAGGCTGTGAGAGAGACACTGCCAGCCGCCATCAGGACAAGGAAGATGTAAGGTACCAGTAAGCCATGAGCCATGTGGCAAAGTAAAAATTAATAGAAATCTGCTAAATATAAGAGTAAGAGCTAGACAATAACAGGCCATAGCTAATGGCCAAGCAGTTTAAATAATGTAAGAGTCTTTGTGTTTATTTTATAAGTGGGCTCTGAGACTGGCGGGACTTGGTGGTGGGAGCTGGAGAGAAATTCTCCAGCAACAAATGGCGTCCAATGTGTTGGCAAGAGTTTCCACCTAAAAACTGAGAAAAAAGATTCTAAAACGGAGCTAAAAACAGCTCCTAGTTGTCTCTTTCAAGCTAGTGGCAGCCTGCGTGTTTGAGCTACTATGGCGGGTTCCTGTCGTGCATGCTTGACCTGCAGTATGGCGGGAATGAGGCCTCTGCAAGTGGCACATTAAGCTGTGTGGTGGATTTAGCCTTTGCTAGTACAAAACAAAACAAAACAAAAAAAAAAGAGATTTCTGGGCTACACGCTGCTTTGATAGAAGCAGAGACCCACTATTTCTGAGAGTTGATGGCTCCCAGAGCTGGTGGAAAACGTAGCCATGTTGGGAAGCCGAGGTGGGCGGAGCCAGCAGCCACAGCTGCTGCAGTTTAAAGCAATAGATTCACAATAAGACAGATTCAGATGTAATAGTTTACAATGTGTGTAAAAGATACGTAGGCTTGAAAGAGACAAAAAAGGTGATATATAGAGTTATAGAAACAAATACATAGTTTTAAAAAATAAAGTCATTAAAGAGACAGTAAAGGTAGTATAAAAAATAAGCCACGTAAAAATAGATATTACACAGAGAATCTGGATTGTGTTGTCGTTGGGACTTTTAACTGCAGAAAAACATTTGATTGTAAAAGCTGTAGAGTTATGCCAAAATGTATATTTTAAAGATACCTTGACTTCAAAATTTGGATGTAAGGATATGTTGCTTTGGAAAAGAGTCTCTTTTGTTTCCACAGAAAGCCAGAGGCTATGGATTTGTTCAAGATTAAGATACATCAGGTTTGACCAGCCAAGACCCCCTGAAGGTCTCCTATGACACCATGGCCCAGATGATCCAACATCCAGAATGGTTTAAAGGCATCTGGCTCAGACGATACAGCCTCATGGACTATTCCATAATTCTAAATTTTTTTTTGTTTCCCCACAAGATACAGCGCCTCCTTCCAGCAGGAAGTAGTAAGAGAAGCTACGGCCAAATTGCCAAATTATATGTAATTTTACTTTGTTAAGGTTAAAACCTTCCTCTTTGAAAAAAAAAAGGGGGGGAAGTGATGTGGGTTGTATGGCAAATGTGTTGCTAATTAATCAATAAAACACTGATTGGCCGTTGGCTAGGCAGGAAGTGTAGGCGGGGCAAGGAGGAGAATAAAGCGGGGAAGTGGAAGGCTGAGAGAGAGACACTGCCAGCCGCCATCAGGACAAGGAAGATGTAAGGTACCAGTAAGCCATGATCCATGTGGCAAAGTAAAGATTAATAGAAATGGGCTAAATATAAGAGTAAGAGCTAGACAATAACAGGCCTGAGCTAATGGCCAAGCAGTTTAAATAATGTAAGAGTCTGTGTGTTTATTTTATAAGTGAGCTCTGAGACTGGCGGGACTTGGTGGTGGGAGCTGGAGAGAAATTCTACAGCAACAGAGCACTCTTCTACTCTACTGTGTTTCCTATGGGGTCCAAACAGTGAGCTTGCTCAGAACAAAAGAACTGTGCTTCCTACACACATGGACCATATCTAGTTCAACTCTGCTTAGGAAACTGACAAGAACAGTAGCTCCTATTCAGTCCAATACACTGTACTGGCTGGGAACAGACACGAGTGCTATTTGCACTGTGTATGGAATTTGGAGCGCAATAGTGACTCTTCTTACCAGAAAACAACTCTTGCTCGTAGGAACAAAAACTGCCTGTGACTCAACTCCATTTATGACTGGGAAACAAACGCTAGCTCGCCTTACAAGAAACACACTCTGCTTTAGAGAAAAGAGCACTCTTCTACTCTGCTGTGTTTCCTATAGGGCCAGAACAGTGAGCTTGCTCAGAACAAGAGAACTGTGCTTCCTACACACACGGGAAATATCTCGTTCAACTCTGCTTAGGAAACTGACAAGAACAGTAGCTCCTCTTCAGTCCAATACATTGTACTTGCTGGGAACAGACGCGAGTGCTATTTGCACTGTGTATGGCAGTGGGAACACAATAGTGACTTTCCTTACCAGAAAACAACTCTTGCTCATAGGACGAGAAACTGCATGTGATTCAACTCCATTTAGGACTGGGAAACAAACGCTAGCTCGCCTTACAAGAAACACACTCTGCTTTTGAGAAAAGAGCACTCTTCTACTCTACTGTGTTTCCTATAGGGAAAGAACAGTGAGCTTGCTCAGAACAAAGAACTGTGCTTCCTACACACATGGCCGTATCTAGTTCAATTCTGCTTAGGAACCTGACAAGAACAGTAGATCCTCTTCAGTCCAATACACGGTACATGCTGGGAACAGACGCCAGTGCTATTTGCCCTATGTAAAACAATGGGAGCACAATAGTGACTCTTCTTACCAGAAAACAACTCTTGCTCGTAGGACCAGAAACTGCATGTGATTCAACTCCATTTAGGACTGGGAAACAAACGCTAGCTCGCCTTACAAGAAACAAACTCTGCTTCTGAGGAAAGAGCACTCTTCTACTCCTCGGTGTTTCCTATAGGGCCAGAACAGTGAGCTTGCTCAGAACAAAAGAACTGTGCTTTCTACACACACGGGCCATATCTAGTTCAACTCTGCTTAGGAAACTGACAAGAACAGGAGCTCCTCTTCAGTCCAATACACTGTACTTGCTGGGAACAGACGTGAGTGCTATTTGCAATGTTTATGGCAAAGGGAGAAAAATAGTGACCTTCCTTTCCAGAAAACATCCCTTGTTGGTTGGACCAGAAATTGCATGTGATTCAACTCCATTTTGGACTGGGAAACACACGCTAGCTCGCGTTACAAGAAACACATTCTGCTTTTGAGAAAAGAGCACTCTTCTATTCTACTGTATTTCCTATGGGGTCCGAACAGTGAGCTTGCTCAGAACAAAAGAACTGTGTTTCCTACACAGACGGGCCATATCTAGTTCAACTCTGGTTAGGAAACTGACAAGAGCAGTAGCTCCTCTTCAGTCCAATACACTGTACTTGCTGGGAACAGACACGAGTGCTATTTGCACTGTGTATGGCAAAAGGAGCACAATAGTGACTTTCCTTTCCAGAAAACAACTCTTGCTCGTAGGACCAGAAACGCCATGTGATTCAACTCCATTTAGGACTGGGAAACAAACGCAAGCTCGCCTTACAAGAAACACACTCTGCTTTTCAGAAAAGAGCACTCTTCTACTCTACTGTGTTTCCTATAGGCCAGAAGAGTGAGCTTGCTCAGAACAAAAGAACTGTGCTTCCTACACACATGGGCCATATCTAGTTCAACTCTGCTAAGGAAACTGACAAGAACTGTAGATCCTCTTCAGTCCAATACACTTTACATGCTGGGAACAGACGCCAGTGCTATTTGCCCTGTGTATGACAATGGGAGCGCAACAGTGACTCTTCTTACCAGAAAACAACTCTTACTCATAGGACCAGAAACTGCATGTGATTGAACTCCATTTAGGACTGGGAAACAATCGCTAGCTCGCCATACAAGAAACACATTCTGCTTTTGAGAAAAGAGCACTCTTCTACTCTACTGTGTTTCCTACAGGGCCAGAAAAGTGAGCTTGCTCAGAACAAAAGAAGAGTACTTCCTGCACACACGGGCCATATCTAGTTCAACTTTGCTTAGGAAACTGACAAGAACAGTAGATCCTCTTCAGTCCAATACACTGTACATCCTGGGAACAGACGCGAGTCCTATTTGCCCTGTGTATGGCAATGGGAACACAATAGTGACTCTTCTTACTAGAAAACAACTCTTGCTTGTAGGACCAGAAACTGCATGTGATTCAACTCCATTTAGGACTGGGAAACAAAAGCTAGCTCGCCTTACAAGAAACACACTATGCTTTTGAGAAAACAGCACTCTTCTAATCTACTGTGTTTCCTATGGGGTCCGAACAGTGAGCTTGCTCAGAACAAAAGAACTGTGCTTCCTACACACACGGGCCATATCTAGTTCAACTCTGCTTAGGATACTGACAAGAACAGTAGCTCCTCTTCTGTCCAATACACTGTACTTGCAAAGAACAGTAGCAAGTGTTGTTTGCACTGTGTATGGCAGTAGCATCGCAATAGTGACTCTTCTTACCAGAAAAAAACTCTTGATCATAGGACAAGAACCTCCATGTAATTCAACTCCATTTAGGACTGGGAAACAAACGCTAGCTCACCTTACAAGAAACACAATCTGCTTTTGAGAAAGGAGCACTCTTCTACTCTACTGTGTTTCCTATAGGGCCAGAACAGTGAGCGTGCTCAGAACAAAAGAACTGTGCTTCCTACACACACGGGCTATATCTAGTTCAACTCTGCTTAGGAAACTGACAAGAACAGTAGCTCCTCTTCAGTCCAATACACTGTACTTGCTGGGAGCAGACGCGAGTGCTATTTGCACTGTGTATGGCAAAGGGAGCGAAATAGTGACTCTTCTTAGCAGAAAACAACTCTTGCTCGTAGAACCAGAAACTGCATGGGATTCAACTCCATTTCTGACTGGGAAACAAACACTAGCTCGCCTTACAAAAAACATACTCTGCTTTTGACAAAAGAGCACTCTTCTCCTCTACAGTGTTTCCTATGGGATCCGAACAGTGAGCTTGCTGAGAACAAAAGAACTGTGCTTCCTACACACACGGGCCATATCTAGTTCAATTCTGCTTAGGAAATTGACAAGAACAGTAGCTCATCTTCAGTCCAATACACTGTACTTGCTGCGAACAGACGAGAGGGCTATTTGCACTATGTATGGCAAAGGGAGCACAATAGTGACTCTTCTTACCAGAAAACAACTCTTGCTCGTAGGACCAAAAACTGCTTGTTATTCAACTCCATTTTGGACTGGGAAACAAACACTATCTCGCCTTACAAGAATCACACTCTGGTTTTGAGAAAAGATAAATCTTCTACTCTACTGTGTTTCCTATATTGCGAGAACAGTGAGTTTTCTCAGAACAAAAGAACTGTGCTTCCTCAGAAACGGGCCATATCTAGTTCAACTCTGCTTAGGAAACTGACAAGAACAGTAGCTCCTCTTCAGTCCAATACACTGTACATGCTGGGAATAGACGCCAGTGCTATTTGCCCTGTGTTTGACAATGGGAGCGCAACAGTGACTCTTCTTACCAGAAAACAACTCTTGCTCGTAGGACCAGAAACTGCATGTGATTCAACTCCATTTAGGACTGGGAAACAAACGCTAGCTCGCCTTACAAGAAACACACTCTCCTTTTGAGAAACGAGCACTCTTCTATTCTACTGTGTTTCCTATAGGGCCAGAATAGTGACCTTGCTAAGAAGAAAAGAACTGTGCTTCCTACACACACGGGCTATATCTAGTTCAACTGTGCTTAGGAAACTGACAAGAACAGTTGGTCCTCTTCAGTCCAATACACTGTACATGCTGGGAACAGACGCCAGTGCTATTTGCCCTGTGTATGATAATGGGAGCACAATAGAGACTCTTCTTACCAGAAAACAACCCTTGCTCGTAGGACCCGAAACTGCATGGGATTCAACTCCATTTCGGACTGGGAAACAAATGCTAGCTCACCTTACAAGAAACACACTCTGCTTTTGAGAAAACAGCACTCTTCTACTCTACTGTGTTTCCTATGGGGTCTGAACAGTGCGCTTGCTCAGAACAAAAGAACTGTGTGCTTCCTACACACAGGGGCCATATCTAGTTCAACTCTGCTTAGGAAACTGACAAGAACAGTAGCTCATCTTCAGTCCAATACACTGTACTTGCTGCGAACAGACGCGAGTGCTATTTGGACAGTGTATAGCAATGGGAGCGCAATAGTGACTCTTCTTACCAGAAAACAACTCTTGCTGGTAGGACCAGAAACTGTATGTGATTCAACTCCATTTAGGACTGGGAAACAAACGCAAGCTCGCCTTACAAGAAACACACTCTGCTTTTCAGAAAAGAGCACTCTTCTACTCTACTGTGTTTCCTATAGGCCAGAAGAGTGAGCTTGCTCAGAACAAAAGAACTGTGCTTCCTACACACACGGGCCATATCTAGTTCAACTCTGCTAAGGAAACTGAAAAGAACAGTAGATCCTCTTCAGTCCAATACACTGTACATCCTGGGAACAGACGCGAGTCCTATTTGCCCTGTGTATGGCAATGGGAACACAATAGTGACTCTTCTTACTAGAAAACAACTCTTGCTTGTAGGATCAGAAACTGCATGTGATTCAACTCCATTTAGGACTGGGAAACAAAAGCTAGCTCGCCTTACAAGAAACACACTCTGCTTTTGAGAAAAGAGCACTCTTCTACTCTACTGTGTTTCCTATAGGGCCAAAACAGTGAGCTTGCTCAGAACAAAAGAACTGTGCTTCCTACACACACCGGCCATATCTAGTTCAACTCTGCTTAGGAAACTGACAAGAACAGTACATCCTCTTCAGTCCAATACACTGTAAATGCTGGGAACAGACGCCAGTGCTATTTGCCCTGTGTATGACAATGGGAGCGCAATAGTGACTCTTCTTACCAGAAAACAACTCTTGCTCCTAGGATCAGAAACTGCATGTGATTCAACTCCATTTAGGACTGGGAAACAAACGCTAGCTCGCCTTACAAGAAACACACTCTGCTTTTGAGAAAAGAGCACTCTTCTAATCTACTGTGTTTCCTATGGGGTCCGAACAGTGAGCTTGCTCAGAACAAAAGAACTGTTTTTCCTACACACACGGGCCATATCTAGTTCAACTCTGCTTAGGATACTGACAAGAACAGTAGCTCCTCTTCTGTCCAATAAACTGTACTTGCAAAGAACAGTAGCAAGTGTTGTTTGCACTGTGTATGGCAGTAGCATCGCAATAGTGACTCTTCTTACCAGAAAAAAACTCTTGATCATAGGACAAGAACCTCCATGTAATTCAACTCCATTTAGGACTGGGAAACAAACGCTAGCTCACCTTACAAGAAACACAATCTGCTTTTGAGAAATGAGCACTCTTCTACTCTACTGTGTTTCCTATAGGGCCAGAACAGTGAGCGTGCTTAGAACAAAAGAACTGTGCTTCCTACACACACGGGCTATATCTAGTTCAACTCTGCTTAGGAAACTGACAAGAACAGTAGCTCCTCTTCAGTCCAATACACTGTACTTGCTGGGAGCAGACGCGAGTGCTATTTGCACTGTGTATGGCAAAGGGAGCGAAATAGTGACTCTTCTTAGCAGAAAACAACTCTTGCTCGTAGGACCAGAAACTGCATGGGATTCAACTCCATTTCTGACTGGGAAACAAACACTAGCTCGCCTTACAAAAAACATACTCTGCTTTTGAGAAAAGAGCACTCTTCTACTCTACAGTGTTTCCTATGGGATCCGAACAGTGAGCTTGCTGAGAACAAAAGAACTGTGCTTCCTACACACATGGGCCATATGTAGTTCAATTCTGCTTAGGAAATTGACAAGAACAGTAGCTCATCTTCAGTCCAATACACTGTACTTGCTGCGAACAGACGTGAGTGCTATTTGCACTTTGTATGGCAATGGGAGCGCAATAGTGACTCTTCTTACCAGAAAACAACTCTTGCTCGTAGGACAAAAAACTACTTGTGATTCAATTCCATTTTGGACTGGGAAACAAACACTATCTCGCCTTACAAGAATCACACTCTGGTTTTGAGAAAAGATAAATTTTCTACTCTACTGTGTTTCCTATATTGCGAGAACAGTGAGTTTTCTCAGAACAAAAGAACTGTGCTTCCTCAGAAACGGGCCATATCTAGTTCAACTCTGCTTAGGAAACTGACAAGAACAGTTGGTCCTCTTCAGTCCAATACACTGTACATGCTGTGAACCGACGCCAGTGCTATTTGCCCTGTGTATGATAATGGGAGCACAATAGAGACTCTTCTTACCAGAAAACAACTCTTGCTCGTAGGACCCGAAACTGCATGGGATTCAACTCCATTTCGGACTGGGAAACAAATGCTAGCTCACCTTACAAGAAACACACTCTGCTTTTGAGAAAACAGCACTCTTCTACTCTACTGTGTTTCCTATGGGGTCTGAACAGTGCGCTTGCTCAGAACAAAAGAACTGTGTGCTTCCTACACACAGGGGCCATATCTAGTTCAACTCTGCTTAGGAAATTGACAAGAACAGTAGCTCATCTTCAGTCCAATACACTGTACTTGCTGCGAACAGACGCGAGTGCTATTTGCACAGTGTATGGCAATGGGAGCGCAATAGTGACTCTTCTTACCAGAAAACAACTCTTGCTCGTAGGACCAGAAACTGCATGTGATTCAACTCCATTTAGGACTGGGAAACAAACGCAAGCTCGCCTTACAAGAAACACACTCTGCTTTTCAGAAAAGAGCACTCTTCTACTCTACTTTGTTTCCTATAGGCCAGAAGAGTGAGCTTGCTCAGAACAAAAGAACTGTGCTTCCTACACACACGGGCCATATCTAGTTCAACTCTGCTAAGGAAACTGACAAGAACTGTAGATCCTCTTCAGTCCAATACACTTTACATGCTGGGAACAGACGCCAGTGCTATTTGCCCTGTGTATGACAATGGGAGCGCAACAGTGACTCTTCTTACCAGAAAACAACTCTTACTCATAGGACCAGAAACTGCATGTGATTGAACTCCATTTAGGACTGGGAAACAATCGCTAGCTCGCCTTACAAGAAACACATTCTGCTTTTGAGAAAAGAGCACTCTTCTACTCTACTGAGTTTCCTACAGGGCCAGAAGAGTGAGCTTGCTCAGAACAAAAGAAGAGTACTTCCTGCACACAGGGGCCATATCTAGTTCAACTCTGCTTAGGAAACTGACAAGAACAGTAGGTCATCTTCAGTCCAATACGCTGTACTTGCTGCGAACAGACGCGAGTGCTATTTGCACAGTGTATGGCAATGGGAGCGCAATAGTGACTCTTCTTACCAGAAAACATCTCTTGCTCATAGGACCAAAAACTACATGTTATTCAACTCCATTTAGGACTGGGAAATAAACGCTAGATCGCCTTACAAGAAACACACTCTGCTTTTGAGAAAAGAGCACTCTTCTCCTCTATTGTGTTTCCTATAGGGCCAGAACAGTGAGCTTGCTCAGAACAAAAGAACTGTGTTTCCTACACACACGGGCCATATCTAGATCAATTCTGCTTAGGAAACTGACAAGGACAGTAGATCCTCTTCAGTCAAATACACTGTACATGCTGGGAACATCGCCAGTGCTATTTGCCCTGTGTATGACAATGGGAGCACAATAGTGACTCTTCTTACCAGAAAACAACTCTTGCTCGTAGGACCAGAAACTGCATGTGATTCAACTCCATTTAGGACTGAGAAACAAACACTAGCATGCCTTACAAGAAACACACTCTGCTTTTGTGAAAAGGACACTCTTCTACTCTAATGTGTTTACGATAGGGCCAAAACAGTGAGCTTGCTCAGAACAAAAGAACTGTGCATCCTACACACACGGCCATATCTAGTTCAATTCTGCTTAGGAAACTGACAAGAACAGTAGATCCTCTTCAGTCCAATACACTGTACATGCTGGGAATAGACGCCAGTGCTATTTGCCCTGTGTATGACAATGGGAGCGCAATAGTGACTCTTCTTACCAGAAAACAACTCTTGCTCGTAGGACCAGAAACTGCATGTGATTCAACTCCATTTAGGACTGCGAAACAAACATTAGCTCGCCTTACAAGAAACACACTCTGCTTTTGAGAAAAGAGCACTCTTCTACTCTACTGTGTTTCCTTTGGGGTCCAAACAGTGAGCTTGCTCAGAAAAAAGAACTGTGCTTCCTACACACATGGTCCATATCTACTTCAACTCTGCTTAGGAAACTGACAAGAACAGTAGATCCTCTTCAGTCCAATACACTGTACTTGCTGGGAACAGACGTGAGTGCTATCTGTCCTCTATATGGCAATGGGAGCACAATAGTGACTCTTCTCACCACAAAACACCTCTTGTCTTAGGACCAGAAACTACATGGGATTCAACTCCATTTCGGACTGGGAAACAAACGCTAGCTCGCCTTACAAGAAACACACTCTGCTTTTGAGAAAAGAGCACTCTTCTATTCTACTGTGTTTCCTATGGTGTGTGAACAGTGAGCTTGCTCAGAACAAAAGAACTGTGCTTCCTACACACAGGGGCCATATCTAGTTCAACTCTACTTAGGAAACTGACAAGAACAGTAGCTCATCTTCAGTCCAATACACTGTACTTGCTGTGAACAGACGCGAGTGCTATTTGCACTGTGTATGGCAAAGGGAACCAATAGTGACTCTTCTTACCAGAAAACAAATCTTGCTCGTAGGACCGAAAACTACATGTGATTCAACTCCATTTAGGATTGGGAAACAAACGCTAGCTCGCCTTACAAGAAACACACTCTACTTTTGAGAAAAGAGCACTCTTCTACTCTATTGTGTTTCCTATAGGGCCAAAACACTGAGCTTGCTCAGAACAAAAGAACTGTGCTTCCTACACACACGGTCATATCTAGTTCAATTCTGCTTAAAAAACTGACAAGAATAGTAGATCCTCTTCAGTCCAATAAACTGTACTTGCTTGGAACAGATGGAAGTGCTATTTGCCCTGTGTATGACAATATGAGCGCAATAATGACTGTTCTTAGCAGAAAACAACTCTTGCTCGTAGGACCAGAAACTGCATGTGATTCAACTCCATTTAGGACTGTGAAACAAACGCTAGCTCACCTTACAAGAAACACACTCTGCTTTTCAGAAAAGAGCACTCTTCTACTCTACTGTGTTTCCTATAGGCCAGAAGAGTGAGCTTGCTCAGAACAAAAGAACTGTGCTTCCTACACACACGGGCCATATCTAGTTCAACTCTGCTTAGGAAACTGACAAGAACTGTAGATCCTCTTCAGTCCAATACACTTTACATGCTGGGAACAGACGCCAGTGCTATTTGCCCTGTGTATGACAATGGGAGCACAACAGTGACTCTTCTTACCAGAAAACAACTCTTACTCATAGGACCAGAAACTGCATGTGATTCAACTCCATTTAGGAGTGGGAAAAAAACACTAGCTCGCCTTACAAGAAACACACTCTGCTTTTGAGAAAAGAGCACTCTTCTACTCTACTGTGTTTCCTATAGGGCCAGAATAGTGAGCTTGCTCAGAATAAAAGAACTGTGCATCCTACACAAACGGCATTATCTAGTTCAATTCTGCTTGGGAAACTGACAAGAACAGTAGATCCTCTTCATTCCAATACACTGTACATGCTGGGAATAGACGCCATTGCTATTTGCCCTGTGTTTGACAATGGGAGCACAACAGTGACTCTTCTTACCAGAAAACAACTCTTGCTCATAGGACCAGAAACTGCATGTGATTCAACTCCATTTAGGACTGGGAAACAAACGCTAGCTCGCCTTACAAGAAACACACTCTGCTTTTGAGAAAAGAGCACTCTTCTACTCTACTGTGTTTCCCATAGGGCCAGAACAGTGAGCTTGCTCAGAAAAAAAGAACTGTGCTTCCTACACACACGGGCTATATCTAGTTCAACTCTGCTTTGGAAACTGACAAGAACAGTTGGTCCTCTTCAGTCCAATAGACTGTACATGCTGGGAACAGACGCCAGTGCTATTCGCCCTGTGTATGATAATGGGAGCGCAATAGAGACTCTTCTTACCAGAAAACAACTCTTGCTCATAGGACCCGAAACTGCATGGGATTCAACTCCATTTCGGACTGGGAAACAAACGCTAGCTCGCCTTACAAGAAACACACTCTGCTTTTGAGAAAACAGCACTCTTCTACTCTACTGTGTTTCCTATGGGGTCTGAACAGTGTGCTTGCTCAGAACAAAAGAACTGTGTGCTTCCTACACACAGGGGCCATATCTAGTTCAACTCTGCTTAGGAAACTGACAAGAACAGTAGCTCATCTTCAGTCCAATACACTGTACTTGCTGCGAACAGACGCGAGTGCTATTTGCACTGTGTATGGCAATGGGAGCGCAATAGTGACTCTTCTTACCAAAAAACATCTCTTGCTCGCAGGACCAAAAACTACATGTGATTCAACTTCATTTAGGACTGGGAAACAAACTCTATCTCGCCTTACAAGAAACACACTCTGCTTTTGAGAAAAGAGCACTCTTCTACTCTATTGTGTTTCCTATAGGGCCAAAACAGTGAGCTTGCTCAGAACAAAAGAACTGTGCTTCCTACACACACGGTCATATCTAGTTAAATTCTGCTTAAAAAACTGACAAGAATAGTAGATCCTCTTCAGTCCAATACACTGTACTTGCTGGGAACAGACGCGAGTGCTATTTGCCCTGTGTATGACAATGGGAGCGCAATAGTGACTCTTCTTACCAGAAAACAACTCTTGCACGTAGGACCAGAAACTGCATGGGAATCAACTCCGTTTCTGACTGGGAAACAAACACTAGCTCACCTTACAAGAAACACACTCTGCTTTTGAGAAAAGAGCACTCTTCTACTCTACAGTGTTTCCTATGGGATCCGAACAGTGAGCTTGCTGAGAACAAAAGAACTGTGCTTCCTACACACACGGGCCATATCTAGTTCAATTCTGCTTAGGAAATTGACAAGAACAGTAGCTCATCTTCAGTCCAATACACTGTACTTGCTGCGAACAGACGTGAGTGCTATTTGCACTGTGTATGGCAATGGGAGCGCAATAGTCACTCTTCTTACCAGAAAACAACTCTTGCTCGTAGGACCAAAAACTGCTTGTGATTCAACTCCATTTTGGACTGGGAAACAAACACTATCTCGCCTTACAAGAAACACACTCTGGTTTTGAGAAAAGATAACTCTTCTACTCTACTGTGTTTCCTATATTGCCAGAACAGTGAGTTTTCTGAGAACAAAAGAACTGTGCTTCCTACACAAACGGGCCATATCTAGTTCAACTCTGCTTAGGAAACTGACAAGAACAGTAGCTCCTCTTCAGTCCAATACACTGTACTTGCTGGGAACAGACGCGAGTGCTATTTGCAGTGTATGTGGCAATTGGAGCACAATACTGAATCTTCTTACCTGAAAACAACTCTTGCTCTTAGGACCAGAAACTGCATGGGATTCAACTCCATTTCGGACTTGGAAACAAACGCTAGCTCGCCTTACAAGAAACACACTCTGCTTTTGAGAAAAGAGCACTCTTCTACTCTACGGTGTTTTCTATGGGGTCTGAACAGTGAGCTTGCTCAGAAAAAAAGAACTGTGCTTCCTACACAAACGCTATTATCTAGTTCAATTCTGCTCGGGAAACTGACAAGAACAGTAGATAATCTTCAATCCAATACACTGCACATGCTGGGAATAGAGGCCAGTGCTATTTGCCCTGTGTTTGACAATGGGAGCGCAACAGTGACTCTTCTTACCAGAAAACAACTCTTGCTGGTAGGACCAGAAACTGCATGTGATTCAACTCCATTTAAGACTGGGAAACAAACGCTAGCTCGCCTTACAAGAAACACTCTCCTTTTGAGAAAAGAGCACTCTTCTACTCTACTGTGTTTCCTATAGGCCCAGAATAGTGAGCTTGCTAAGAACAAAAGAACTGTGCTTCCTACACACACGGGCTATATCTAGTTCAACTCTGCTTAGGAAACTGACAAGAACAGTTGGTCCTCTTCAGTCCAATACACTGTACATGCTGGGAACAGACGCCAGTGCTATTTGCCCTGTGTATGATAATGGGAGCACAATAGAGACTCTTCTTACCAGAAAACAACTCTTGCTCGTAGGTTCCGAAACTGCATGGGATTCAACTCCATTTCTGACTGGGAAACAATCACTACCTCGACTTACAAGAAACACACTCTGCTTTTGAGAAAAGCACACTCTTCTACTCTACTGTGTTTCCTATAGACCCAGAACAGTGAGCTTGCTCAGAACAAAAGAACTGTGCTTCCTACACACAGGGGCCATGTCCAGTTCAATTCTGCTTAGCAAACTGACAAGAACAGTAGCTCATCTTCAGTCCAATACACTGTACTTGCTGCGAATAGACGTGACTGCTATTTGCACTGTGTATGGCAATGGGAGCCCAATAGTGACTCTTCTTACCAGAAAACAACTCTTGCTCGTAGGATCAGAAAGTGCATTGGTTTCAACTGCATTTAGGACTGGGAACCAAACGCTAGCTCTCCTTACAAGAAACACACTCTGCTTTTGAGAAAAGAGGACTCTTCTACTCTACAGTGTTTCCTATGGGGTCCGAACAGTGAGCTTGCTCAGAATAAAAGAACTGTGCTTCCTACACACACGGGCCATATCTAGTTCAACTCCACTGGAAACTACAAGAACAGTAGCTCCTCTTCAGTCCAATACACTGTACTTGCTGGAAACAGACGCAAGTGCTATTTGCCCTGTGTATGGCAATGGGAACAAAATAGTGACTCTTCTTACCAGAAAACAACTCTTGCTTGTAGGACCAGAAACTGCATGTGATTCAACTCCATTTAGGACTGGGAAACAAACGCTAGCTCGCCTTAGAAGAAACACACTCTGCTTTTGAGAAAAGAGCACTCTTCTACTTTACTGTGTTTCCTATAGGGCCAGAAGAGTGAGCTTGCTCAGAACAAAAGAACTGTGCTTCCTACACACACGGGACATATCTAGTTCAACTCTGCTTAGGAAACTGACAAGAACAGTAGCTCCTCTTCAGTCCAATACACTGTACTTGCTGGGAACAGATGTGAGTGCTATTTGCACTGTTTATGGCAAAGGGAGAACAATAGTGACTTTCCTTTCCAGAAAACATCCCTTGCTCATAGGACCAGAAACTGCATGTGATTCAACTCCATTTTGGACTGGGAAACAAACGCTAGCTCGCCTTACAAGAAACACACTCTGCTTTTGAGAAAAGAACACTCTTCTATTCTACTGTGTTTCCTATGGGGTCCGAACAGTGAGCTTGCTCATAACAAAAGAACTGTGTTTCCTACACACACGGGCCATATCTAGTTCAATTCTGCTTAGGAAATTGACAAGAACAGTAGCTCATCTTCAGTCCAATCACTGTACTTGCTGCGAACAGACATGAGTGCTATTTGCACTGTGTATGGCAATGGGAGCGCAATAGTGACTCTTCTTACCAGAAAACATCTCTTGCTCATAGGACCAAAAACTACATGTGATTCAACTCCATTTAGGACTGGGAAACAAACGCTAGATCGCCTTACAAGAAACACACTCTGATTTTGAGAAAAGAGCACTCTTCTACTCTATTGTGTTTCCTATGGGGCCAAAACAGTGAGCTTGCTCAGAACAAAAGAACTGTGCTTCCTACACACACGGTCATATCTAGTTCAATTCTGCTTAAAAAACTGACAAGAATAGTAGATCCTCTTCAGTCCAATACACTGTACTTGCTGGGAACAGACACGAGTGCTATTTGCCCTGTGTATGACAAAGGGAGCACAATAGTGACTCTTCTTACCAGAAAACAACTCTTGCTCATAGGACCAGAAACTGCATGGGATTCAACTCCATTTCTGACTGGGAAACAAACACTAGCTCGACTTACAAGAAACACACTCTGCTTTTGAGAAAAGAGCAGTCTTCTACTCTACAGTGTTTTCTACGGGATCCGAACAGTGAGCTTGCTGAGAACAAAAGAACTGTGCTTCCTACACACACGGGCCATATCTAGTTCAATTCTGCTTAGGAAATTGACAAGAACAGTAGCTCCTATTCAGTCCAATACACTGTACTTGCTGGGAACAGACGCGAGTGCTATTTGCACTGTATATGCCAATGGGAGCCCAATAGTGACTCTTCTTACCAGAAAACATCTCTTGCTCCTAGGTCGAAACTGCATGGGATTCAACTCCATTTCTGACTGGGAAACAAACACTACCTCGACTTACAAGAAACACACTCTGCTTTAGAGAAAAGAGCACTCTTCTACTCCACTGTGTTTCCTATGGGGTCCAAACAGAGAGTTTGCTCAGAACAAAAGAACTGTGCTTCCTACACACACGGACCATATGTAGTTCAACTCTGCTTAGGAACCTGACAAGAACAGTAGCTCCTCTTCAGACCAATACACTGTATTTGCTGGGAACAGACGCGAGTGCTATAGCACTGTGTATGGCAATTGGAGCACAATAGTGACTCGTCTTACCAGAAAACAACTCTTGCTCGTAGGACAAAAAACTCCATGTGACTCAACTCCATTTAGGTCTGGGAAACAAACGCTAGCTCACCTTACAAGAAACACACTCTGCTTTTGAGAAAAGAGCACTCTTCTACTCTACTGTGTTTCCTATGGTGTCCGAACAGTGAGCTTTCTCAGAACAAAAGAACTGTGCTTCCTACACACACAGCCATATCTAGTTCAATTCTGCTTAGGAACCTGACAAGAACAGTAGCTCCTCTTCAGTCCAATACACTGTACTGCTGGGAACAGAAGCCAGTGCTATTTGCCCTGTGTATGGCAATGACAGCGCAATAGTGACTATTCTTATCATAAAACAACTCTTGCTCGTAGGACCAGAAACTGCATGTGATTCAACTCCATTTAGGACTGGGAAACAAACGCTAGCTCTCCTTACAAGAAACACAATCTGCTTTAGAGAAAAGAGCACTCTTCTACTCTACTGTGTTTCCTATAAGGCCAGAACAGTGAGCTTGCTCAGAACAAAAGAACTGTGCTTCCTACACACGGGCCATATCTAGTTCAACTCTGCTTAGGAAACAAACAAGAACAGTAGCTCCTCTTCAGTCCGATACACTGTACTTGCTGGGAACAGACGCGAGTGCTATTTGTCCTGTGTATGGCAATGGGAGCCCAATAGTGACTTTCCTTACCAGAAAACAACTCTTGCTCGTAGGACCAGAAACTGCATGTGATTCAACTCCATTTAGGACTGGGAAACAAACGCTAGCTCGCATTACAAGAAACACACTCTGCTTTTGAGAAAAGAGCACTCTTCTACTCTACTGTGTTTCCTATGGGGTACAAACAGTGAGCTTGCTCAGAACAAAAGAACTGTGCTTCCTACACACACGGACCATATGTAGTTCAACTCTGCTTAGGAAACTGACAAGAACAGTAGTTCCTATTCAGTCCAATACACTGTACTTGCTGGGAACAAACACGAGTCCTATTTGTACTGTGTATGGCAATGGGAGCGTTATAGTGACTCTTCTTACCAGAAAACAACTCTTGCTCATAGGAATAGAAACTGCATGTGATTCAACTCCATTTAAAACTGGGAAACAAACGCTAGCTCGCCTTACAAGAAACACACTCTGCTTTTGAGAAAAGAGCACTCTTCTACTCCACTGTGTTTCCTATGGGGTCCAAACAGTGAGCTTGCTCAGAACAAAGGAACTGTGCTTCCTGCACACATGGACCATATCTAGTTCAACTCTGCTTAGGAAACTGACAAGAACAGTAGCTCCTATTCGGTCTGATACACTGTGCTTGCTGGGAACAGACGCGAGTGCTGTTTGCACTGTGTATGGCATTTGGAGCGCAATAGTGACTCTTCTTACCAGAAAACAATTCTTGATCGTAGGACCAGACACTGTCTGTGACTCAACTCCATTTAGGACTGGAAAACAAACGCGAGCTCACCTTACAAGAAACACACTCTGCTTTAGAGAAAAGAGCACTCTTCTTCTCTACTGTGTTTCCTATAGGGCCAGAACAGTGAGCTTGCTCAGAACCTAATAACTGTGCTTCCTTCACACACGGGCCACATCTAGTTCAACTCTGCTTACGAAACTGACAAGATCAGTAGCTCCTCTTCAGTCCGATACACTGTACTTGCTGAGAACAGACGCGAGTGCTACTTGCACTGTGTATGGCAATTGGAGCACAATAGTGACTCGTCTTACCAGAAAACAACTCTTGCTCGTAGGACAAAAAACTGCATGTGACTCAACTCCATTTAGGACTGGGAAACAAACTCTAGCTCGCCTTACAAGAAACACACTTTGTTTTTGAGAAAAGAGCACTCTTCTACTCTACTGTTTTTCCTATAGGGCCACAACAGTGAGCTTGCTCAGAACAAATGAACTGTGCTTCCTCGACACACGGGCCATATCTAGTTCAACTCTGCTTAGGAAACTGACAAGAACAGTAGCTCCTCTTCAGTCCAATTCACTGTACATGCTAGGAACAGACGCCAGGACTATTTGCTCTGTGTATGACAATGGGAGCGCAATAGGGACTCTTCTTACCAGAAAACAACTCTTGCTCGTAGGATCAGAAACTGCATGTGATTCAAATCCATTTAGGACTGGGAAACAAATGCTAGCTCGCAATACATGAAACACACTCTGCTTTTGAGAAAAGAGTACTCTTCTACTCTACTGAGTCTCCTATGGGATCCGAAGAGTGAGCTTGCTCAGAACAAAAGAACTGTGCTTCCTACACACACGGGCCATATCTAGTTCAACTCTGCTTAGGAAACTGACAAGAACAGTAGATCCTCTTCAGTCCAATACACTGTACTTGCTGGGAACAGATGCAAGTGCTATTTGCACTGTGTATGGCAATGGGAGTGCAATAGTGTGTCTTCTTACCAGAAAAAAACTCTTGCTCGTAGGACCAAAAACTGCATGTGTCTCAGCTCCATTTAGGACTGGGAAAGAAACGCAAGCTCGCCTTACAAGAAAAACACTCTGCTCTTGACAAAAGAGCATTCTTCTACTATACTGTGTTTCCTATAGGGCCTGAAGAGTGAGCTTCCTCAGAACAAAATAACTGTGCTTCCAGCACACAGGGGCCATATCTATTCAATTCTGCTTAGGAAACTGACAAGAACAGTAGATCCTCTTCAGTCCAATACACTGTACATGCTGGGAACAGACGCCAGTACTATTTGCCCTGTGTATGACAATGGGAGCGCAATAGTGACTCTTCTTACCAGAAAACAACTCTTGTTCCTAGGACCAGAAACTGCATGTGATTCAACTCCATTTAGGACTGGGAAACAAACGCTAGCTCGCCTTACAAGAAAAACACTCTGCTTTTGAGAAAAGAGCACTCTTCTACTCTACTGTGTTTCCTATAGGGCCAGAACAGTGAGCTTGATCAGAACAAAAGAACTGTGCTTCCTTCACACGGGACATATCTAGTTCAACTCTGCTTAGGAAACTGACAAGAACAGTAGCTCCTCTTCAGTCCGATGCACTGTACTTGCTGGGAACGGACCGAGTGCTATTTGCTCTATGTATGGCAATGAGAGCGCAATAGTGTCTTTCCTTAACAGAAACCAATTCTTAATCGTAGGACCAGAAACTGCATGTGATTCAACTCCATTTAGGACTGGGAAACAAATGCTAGCTCGCCTTACATGAAACACACTCTGCTTAAGAGAAAAGAGCACTCTTCTACTCTACTGTGTTTCTTATAGGGCCAGAACAGTGAGCTTGCTCAGAACAAGAGAACTGTTCTTCCTACACACACGCGCCATATCTCGTTCAACTCTGCTTAGGAAACTGACAAGAACAGTAGCTCCTCTTCAGTCCGATACACTGTACTTGCTGGGAACAGACGCGAGTGCTCTTTGCACTGTGTATGGCAATGGGAACACAATAGTGACTTTCCTTACCAGAAAACAACTCTTGCTCGTAGGACCAGAAACTGCATGTGATTCAACTCCATTTAGGACTGGGAAACAAATGCTAGCTCGCCTTCCAAGAAGCACCCTCTGCTTTTGAGAAAAGAGCACTCTTCTACTCTACTGTGTTTCCTGCAGGGCCAGAACAGTGAGCTTGCTCAGAATAAAAGAACTATGCTTCCTACACACACGGCCATATCTAGTTCAATTCTGTTTAGGAACCTGACAAGAACAGTAGATCCTCTTCAGTCCAATACACTGTACTTGGTGCGAACAGACGCCAGTGCTATTTGTCCTGTGTATGGCAATGGCAGCGCAATAGTGACTATTCTTACCATAAAACAACTCTTGCTTGTAGGACCAGAAACTGCATGTGATTCAACTCCATTTAGGACTGGGAAACAAATCCTAGCTCGCCTTACAAGAAACACAATCTGCTTTAGATAAAAGAGCACTCCTCTACTCTACTGTGTTTCCTATGGTGTCCGAACAGTGAGCTTGCTCAGAACAAAAAAACTGTGATTCCTACACACACGGCCATATCCAGTTCAATTCTACTTATAAACCTGACAAGAACAGTAGCTTCTCTTCAGTCCAATACACTGTACTTGCTGGGAACAGAAGCCAGTGCTAATTGTCTTTTGTATGGCAATGGCAGTGCAATAGTGACTCTTCTTACCAGAAAACAACTCTTGCTCGTAGGACCCAAAACTGCATGTGATTCAACTCCATTTAGGACTGGGAAACAAACGCTAGCTCGCATTACAAGAAACACACTCTGCTTTTGAGAAAAAAGCCCTCTTATACTCTAAAGTGTTTCCTCTAGGGACAGAACAGTGAGCTTGCTCAGAACAAAAAAACTGTGCTTCCTCCACACACAGCCATATCTAGTTCAATTTTGCTTAGGAACCTGACATGAACAGTAGATCTCTTCAGTCCAATACAGTGTACTTGCTGGGAACAGACAATAGTGCTATTTGCCCTGTGTATGGCAATGGCAGCACAATAGTGACTCTTCTTACCAGAACACAACTCTTGCTCGTAGGAGCAGAAACTGCATGGGATTCAACTCCATTTAGGACTGGGAAACAAACGCTAGCTCACCTTACAAGAAACACCCTCTGCTTTTGAGAAAAGAGCACTCTTCTACTCTACTGTGTTTCCGCTGTGGTCAAAACAGTGAGCTTGCTCAGTACAAAGGAACTGTGCTTCCTACACACAAGGCCATATCTAGTTCAATTCTGATTAGGAACCTGACAAGAACAGTAGATCCTCTTCAGTCCAATACACTGTACTTGCTGGGAACAGACGACAGTGCTATATGTCCTGTGTATGGCAATGGGAGCGCAATAGTGACTTTCCTTACCAGAAAACAACTCTTGCTCGTAGGACCAGAAACTGCATGTGATTCAACTCCATTTAGGACTGGGAAAGAAACGCTAGCTCGCCTTACATGAAACACACTCTGCTTTTGAGAAAAGAGCACTCTTCTACTCTACTGTGTTTCCTATGGGGTCCAAACAGTGCGCTTGCTCAGAACAAAAGAACTGTGCTTCCTACACACACGGGCCATATCTAGTTCAACTCTAATTAGGAAACTGACAAGAACAGTAGCTCCTCTTCAGTCCAATACACTGTACTTGCTGGGAAGAGATGGGAGTGCTATTTGCACTGTGTACGGCAATGGGAGCACAATAGTGACTTTCATTACCAGAAAACAACTCTTGCTCATAGGACCAGAAACTGCATGTGATTCCACTCCATTTAGGACTGGGAAACAAATGCTAGCTCGCCTTACAAGAAACACAATCTGCTTTAGAGAAAAGAGCACTCTTCTACTCTATTGTGTTTCCTATGGGTCCGAACAGTGAGCTTGCTCAGAACAAAAAAACTGTGCTTCCTACACACATGGCCATATCTAGTTCAATTCTGCTTATAAACCTGACAAGAACAGTAGATCCTCTTCAGTCCAATACACTGTACTTGCTGGGAACAGTCGCCAGTGCTATTTGTCTTGTGTATGGCAATGGCAGCGCAATAGTGACTCTTCTTACCAGAAAACAACTCTTGCTCGTAGGACCAGAAACTGCATGTGATTCAACTCCATTTAGGACTAGAAAACAAACGCTAGCTCTCCTTACAAGAAACACACTCTGCTTTTGAGAAAAGAGCACTCTTCTACTCTACTGTGTTTCCTATGGGGTCCAAACAGTGAGCTTGCTAAGAACAGAAAACTGTGCTTCCTACACACACGGGCCATATCTAGTTCAACTCTGCTTAGGAAACTGACAAGAACAGTAGCTTCTCCTCAGTCCAATACACTGTACTTGCTGGGAACAGACGCCAGTGCTATTTGCACTGTGTATGGCAATGGGAGCGCAAGAGTGACTCTTCTTACCAGAAAAAACTCTTGCTCATAGGACCAGAAACTGCATGTAATTCAACTCCATTTAGGACTGGGAAACAAACGCTAGCTCACCTTACAAGAAACACTCTATGCTTTAGAGAAAAGAGCACTCTTCTACTCTACTGTTTTTCCTATAGGGCCAGAACAGTGAGCTTGCTGAGAACAAAAGAACTGTGCTTCCTGCCCACTCGGCCATATCTAGTTCAACTCTGCTTAGGAACCTGACAAGAACAGTAGATCCTCTTCAGTCCAATACACTGTACATGCTGGGAACCGGCGCCAGTGCTTTTTGCCCTGTGTATGACAATTGGAGCGCAACAGTGACTCTTCTTGCCAGAAAACAACTCTTGCTCGTAGGACCAGAAACTGCATGTGATTCAACTCCATTTAGGACTGGGAAACAAACGCTAGCTCGCATTACAAGAAACACACTCTGCTTTAGAGAAAAGAGCACTCTTCTACTCTACTGTGTTTCCTATGGGGTCCAAAGAGTGAGTTTGCTCAGAACAAAAGAACTGTGCTTCCTACACACATGGACCATATCTAGTTCAACTCTGCTTAGGAAACTGACAAGAACAGTAGCTCCTATTCAGTCCAATACACTGTACTTGCTGGGAACAGACAACAGTGCTATTTGTCCTGTGTATGGCAATGGCAGCACAATAGTGACTCTTCTTACGAGAAAAGATCTCTTGCTCGTAGTACCAGAAACTGCATGGGATTCAACTCCATTTAGGCCTGGGAAACAAACGCTAGCTCGCCATACAAGAAAAACACTCTGCTTTTGAGAAAAGAGCACTCTTCTACTCTACTGTGTTTCCTATAGGGCCAGAACAGTGAGCTTGATCAGAACAAAAGAACTGTGCTTCCTTCACACGGGACATATCTAGTTCAACTCTGCTTAGGAAACTGACAAGAACAGTAGCTCCTCTTCAGTCCGATGCACTGTACTTGCTGGGAACGGACCGAGTGCTATTTGCTCTATGTATGGCAATGAGAGCGCAATAGTGTCTTTCCTTACCAGAAACCAATTCTTAATCGTAGGACCAGAAACTGCATGTGATTCAACTCGATTTAGGACTGGGAAACAAATGCTAGCTCGCCTTACATGAAACACACTCTGCTTTAGAGAAAAGAGCACTCTTCTACTCTACTGTGTTTCTTATAGGGCCAGAACAGTGAGCTTGCTAAGAACAAGAGAACTGTACTTCCTACACACACGCGCCATATCTCGTTCAACTCTGCTTAGGAAACTGACAAGAACAGTAGCTCCTCTTCAGTCCGATACAGTATACTTGCTGGGAACAGACGCGAGTGCTCTTTGCACTGTGTATGGCAATGGGAACACAATAGTGACTTTCCTTACCAGAAAACAACTCTTGCTCGTAGCACCAGAAACTGCATGTGATTCAAATCCATTTAAGACTGGGAAACAAACGCTAGCTCACCTTACAAGAAAAACACTCTGCTTTTGAGAAAAGAGCACTCTTCTACTCTACTGTGTTTCTTATCGGGCCAGAACAGTGAGCTTGATCAGAACAAAAGAACTGTGCTTCCTTCACACGGGCCGTATCTAGTTCAACTCTGCTTAGGAAACTGACAAGAACAGTAGCTCCTCTTCAGTCCGATACACTGTACTTTCAGGGAATGGACCGAGTGCTATTTGCACTATGTATGGAATTGGGAGCGCAATAGTGACTTTCCTTACCCGAAAACAACTCTTGCTCCTAGGACAAGAAACTGCATGTGATTCAACTCCATTTAGTACTGGGAAACAAATGCTAGCTTGCCTTACATGAAACACACTCTGCTTTTGAGAAAAGAGCACTCTTCTACTCTACTGTGTTTCCTATGGGGTCCAAACAGTGAGCTTGCTCAGAACAAAAGAACTGTGCTTCCTACACACATCGAACATATCTAGTTCAACTCTGCTTTGGAAACTGACAAGAACAGAAACTGCTCTTCAGTCCAATACACTGTACTTGCTGGGAACAGACGCGAGTCCTATTTGCACTGTGTATGGCAATGGGAGCACAATAGTGACTTCCTTACCACAAAACAACTCTTGCTCGTAGGACCAGTAACTGCATGTGATTTAACTCCATTTAGGACTGGGAAACAAACGCTAGCTCGCCTTACAAGAAACACACTCTGCTTTTGAGAAAAGAGCACTCTTCTACTCTAAAGTGTTTCCTGTAGGGCCAGAACAGTGAGCTTGATGAGAACAAAAGAACTGTGCTTCCTACACACACGGGCCATATCTAGTTCAACTCTGTCTAGGAAACTAACAAGAACAGTAGCTCCTCTTCTGTCCGATACACTGTAATAGCTGGGAACACACGCGAGTGCTAATTGCCGTGTGTATGTCAATGAGAGCGCAATAGTGACTTTCCTTACCAGAAAACAACTCTTGCTCGTAGGACCAGAAACTGCATGTGATTCAACTCCATTTAGGACTGGGAAACAAATGCTAGCTCGCCTTACATGAAACACACACTGCTTTTGAGAAAAGAGCACTCTTCTACTCTACTGTGTTTCCTATGGGGTCCGAAAAGTGAGCTTGCTCAGAACAAAAGAACTGTGCTTCCTACACACACGGGCCATATCTAGTTCAACTCTGCTTAGGAAACTGACATGAACAGTAGATCCTCTTCAGTCCAATACACTGTACTTGCTGGGAACAGATGCAAGTGCTATTTGCACTGTGTATGGCAATGGGAGTGCAATAGTGACTCTTCTTACCAGAAAAAAAAACTCTTGCTCGTAGGACCAAAAACTGCATGTGTCTCAACTCCATTTAGGACTGGGAAAGAAACGCTAGCTCGCCTTACAAGAAAAACACTCTGCTTTTGAGAAAAGAGCACTCTTCTAATATACTGTGTTTCCTACAGGGAAAGAACAGTGAGCTTGCTCAGAACAAAGAACTGTGCTTCCTACACACATGGCCGTATCTAGTTCAATTCTGCTTAGGAACCTGACAAGAACAGTAGATCCTCTTCAGTCCAATACGCTGTACATGCTGGGAACAGACGCCAGTGCTATTTGCCCTGTGTAAAATAATGGGAGCACAATAGTGACTCTTTCTACCAGAAAACAACTCTTGCTCGTAGGAACAGAAACTGCATGTGACTCAACTCCATTTAGGACTGGGAAACAAACGCTAGCTCGCCTTACAAGAAACACACTCTGCTTTTGAAAAAAGAGCACTCTTCTACTCTACTGTGTTTCCTATGTGGTCCGAACAGTGAGCTTGCTCAGAACAAAAAAACTGTGCTTCTTCCACACACGGCCATATCTAGTTCAATTCTGCTTAGGAACCTGACATGAACAGTAGATCTTCTTCAGTCCAATACACTGTACTTGCTGGGAACAGACAACAGTGCTATTTGTCCTGTGTATGGCAATGGCAGCACAATAGTGACTCTTCTTACGAGAAAAGATCTCTTGCTCGTAGTACCAGAAACTGCATGGGATTCAACTCCATTTAGGCCTGGGAAACAAACGCTAGCTCGCCATACAAGAAAAACACTCTGCTTTTGAGAAAAGAGCACTCTTCTACTCTACTGTGTTTCCTATAGGGCCAGAACAGTGAGCTTGATCAGAACAAAAGAACTGTGCTTCCTTCACACGGGACATATCTAGTTCAACTCTGCTTAGGAAACTGACAAGAACAGTAGCTCCTCTTCAGTCCGATGCACTGTACTTGCTGGGAACGGACCGAGTGCTATTTGCTCTATGTATGGCAATGAGAGCGCAATAGTGTCTTTCCTTACCAGAAACCAATTCTTAATCGTAGGACCAGAAACTGCATGTGATTCAACTCGATTTAGGACTGGGAAACAAATGCTAGCTCGCCTTACATGAAACACACTCTGCTTTAGAGAAAAGAGCACTCTTCTACTCTACTGTGTTTCTTATAGGGCCAGAACAGTGAGCTTGCTAAGAACAAGAGAACTCTACTTCCTACACACACGCGCCATATCTCGTTCAACTCTGCTTTAGGAAACTGACAAGAACAGTAGCTCCTCTTCAGTCCGATACAGTATACTTGCTGGGAACAGACGCGAGTGCTCTTTGCACTGTGTATGGCAATGGGAACACAATAGTGACTTTCCTTACCAGAAAACAACTCTTGCTCGTAGCACCAGAAACTGCATGTGATTCAAATCCATTTAAGACTGGGAAACAAACGCTAGCTCACCTTACAAGAAAAACACTCTGCTTTTGAGAAAAGAGCACTCTTCTACTCTACTGTGTTTCTTATCGGGCCAGAACAGTGAGCTTGATCAGAACAAAAGAACTGTGCTTCCTTCACACGGGCCGTATCTAGTTCAACTCTGCTTAGGAAACTGACAAGAACAGTAGCTCCTCTTCAGTCCGATACACTGTACTTTCAGGGAATGGACCGAGTGCTATTTGCACTATGTATGGAATTGGGAGCGCAATAGTGACTTTCCTTACCCGAAAACAACTCTTGCTCCTAGGACAAGAAACTGCATGTGATTCAACTCCATTTAGTACTGGGAAACAAATGCTAGCTTGCCTTACATGAAACACACTCTGCTTTTGAGAAAAGAGCACTCTTCTACTCTACTGTGTTTCCTATGGGGTCCAAACAGTGAGCTTGCTCAGAACAAAAGAACTGTGCTTCCTACACACATCGAACATATCTAGTTCAACTCTGCTTTGGAAACTGACAAGAACAGAAACTGCTCTTCAGTCCAATACACTGTACTTGCTGGGAACAGACGCGAGTCCTATTTGCACTGTGTATGGCAATGGGAGCACAATAGTGACTTCCTTACCACAAAACAACTCTTGCTCGTAGGACCAGTAACTGCATGTGATTTAACTCCATTTAGGACTGGGAAACAAACGCTAGCTCGCCTTACAAGAAACACACTCTGCTTTTGAGAAAAGAGCACTCTTCTACTCTAAAGTGTTTCCTGTAGGGCCAGAACAGTGAGCTTGATGAGAACAAAAGAACTGTGCTTCCTACACACACGGGCCATATCTAGTTCAACTCTGTCTAGGAAACTAACAAGAACAGTAGCTCCTCTTCTGTCCGATACACTGTAATAGCTGGGAACACACGCGAGTGCTAATTGCCGTGTGTATGTCAATGAGAGCGCAATAGTGACTTTCCTTACCAGAAAACAACTCTTGCTCGTAGGACCAGAAACTGCATGTGATTCAACTCCATTTAGGACTGGGAAACAAATGCTAGCTCGCCTTACATGAAACACACACTGCTTTTGAGAAAAGAGCACTCTTCTACTCTACTGTGTTTCCTATGGGGTCCGAAAACTGAGCTTGCTCAGAACAAAAGAACTGTGCTTCCTACACACACGGGCCATATCTAGTTCAACTCTGCTTAGGAAACTGACATGAACAGTAGATCCTCTTCAGTCCAATACACTGTACTTGCTGGGAACAGATGCAAGTGCTATTTGCACTGTGTATGGCAATGGGAGTGCAATAGTGACTCTTCTTACTAGAAAAAAAACTCTTGCTCGTAGGACCAAAAACTGCATGTGTCTCAACTCCATTTAGGACTGGGAAAGAAACGCTAGCTCGCCTTACAAGAAAAACACTCTGCTTTTGAGAAAAGAGCACTCTTCTAATATACTGTGTTTCCTACAGGGAAAGAACAGTGAGCTTGCTCAGAACAAAGAACTGTGCTTCCTACACACATGGCCGTATCTAGTTCAATTCTGCTTAGGAACCTGACAAGAACAGTAGATCCTCTTCAGTCCAATACGCTGTACATGCTGGGAACAGACGCCAGTGCTATTTGCCCTGTGTAAAATAATGGGAGCACAATAGTGACTCTTTCTACCAGAAAACAACTCTTGCTCGTAGGAACAGAAACTGCATGTGACTCAACTCCATTTAGGACTGGGAAACAAACGCTAGCTCGCCTTACAAGAAACACACTCTGCTTTTGAAAAAAGAGCACTCTTCTACTCTACTGTGTTTCCTATGTGGTCCGAACAGTGAGCTTGCTCAGAACAAAAAAACTGTGCTTCTTCCACACACGGCCATATCTAGTTCAATTCTGCTTAGGAACCTGACATGAACAGTAGATCTTCTTCAGTCCAATACACTGTACTTGCTGGGAACAGACAAGAGTGCTATTTGTCCTGTGTATGGCAATGGCAGCACAATAGTGACTCTTCTTACGAGAAAAGAACTCTTGCTCATAGGACCACAAACTGCATGGGATGCAACTCCATTTAGGACTCGGAAACAAACGCTCGCTCGCTTTACAAGAAACACACTCTTCATTTGAGAAAAGAGCACTCTTCTACTCTACTGTGTTTTCTATGGGGTCCAAACAGTGAGCTTGCTCAGAACAAAAGAACTGTGCTTCCTACACACATCGACCATATGTAGTTCAACTCTGCTTTGGAAACTGACAAGAACAGAAGCTGCTCTTCAGTCCAATACACTGTACTTGCTGGGAACAGACGCCAGTGCTATTTGCACTGTGTATGGCAATGGGAGCACAATAGTGACTTCCTTACCAGAAAACAACTCTTGCTCGTAGGACCAGTAACTGCATGTGATTTAACTCCATTTAGGACTGGGAAACAAACGCTAGCTCGCCTTACAAGAAACACACTCTGCTTTTGAGAAAAGAGCACTCTTCTACTCTACTGTGTTTCCTATGTGGTCCGAACAGTGAGCTTGCTCAGAACAAAAAAACTGTGCTTCCTCCACACACGGCCATATCTAGTTCAATTCTGCTTAGGAACCTGACATGAACAGTAGATCCTCTTCAGTCCAATACACTGTACTTGCTGGGAACAGACAACAGTGCTATTTGTCCTGTGTATGGCAATGGCAGCACAATAGTGACTCTTCTTACTAGAAAAGACCTCTTGCTCGTAGGAACAGAAACTGCATGGGATTCAACTCCATTTAGGACTGGGAAACAAATGCTAGCTCGCCTTACAAGAAACACACTCTGTTTTTGAGAATAGAGCACTCTTCTACTCTACTGTGTTTCCTATGGGGTCCGAAAAGTGAGCTTGCTCAGAACAAAAGAACTGTGCTTCCTACACACACGGGCCATATCTATTTCAACTCTGCTTAGGAAACTGACATGAACAGTAGATCCTCTTCCGTCCAATACACTGTACTTGCTGGGAACAGATGCAAGTGCTATTTACACTGTGTATGGCAATGGGAGTGCAATAGTGACTCTTCTTACCAGAAAACAACTCTTGCTCCTAGGACCAGAAACTGCATTTGTCTCAACTCCATTTAAGGCTGGGAAACAAATGCTAGCTCGCCTTACAAGAAAAACACTCTGCTTTTGAGAAAAGAGCACTGCTGTAGGATGTATGGCAAATGTGTTGCTAATTAATCAATAAAACACTGATTGGCCGTTGGCTAGGCAGGAAGTGTAGGCGGGGCAAGGAGGAGAATAAAGCAGGGAAGTGGAAGGCTGTGAGAGAGACACTGCCAGCCGCCATCAGGACAAGGAAGATGTAAGGTACCAGTAAGCCATGAGCCATGTGGCAAAGTAAAAATTAATAGAAATCTGCTAAATATAAGAGTAAGAGCTAGACAATAACAGGCCATAGCTAATGGCCAAGCAGTTTAAATAATGTAAGAGTCTTTGTGTTTATTTTATAAGTGGGCTCTGAGACTGGCGGGACTTGGTGGTGGGAGCTGGAGAGAAATTCTCCAGCAACAAATGGCGTCCAATGTGTTGGCAAGAGTTTCCACCTAAAAACTGAGAAAAAAGATTCTAAAACCGAGCTAAAAACAGCTCCTAGTTGTCTCTTTCAAGCTAGTGGCAGCCTGCGTGTTTGAGCTACTATGGCGGGTTCCTGTCGTGCATGCTTGACCTGCAGTATGGCGGGAATGAGGCCTCTGCAAGTGGCACATTAAGCTGTGTGGTGGATTTAGCCTTTGCTAGTACAAAACAAAACAAAACAAAAAAAAAAGAGATTTCTGGGCTACACGCTGCTTTGATAGAAGCAGAGACCCACTATTTCTGAGAGTTGATGGCTCCCAGAGCTGGTGGAAAACGTAGCCATGTTGGGAAGCCGAGGTGGGCGGAGCCAGCAGCCACAGCTGCTGCAGTTTAAAGCAATAGATTCACAATAAGACAGATTCAGATGTAATAGTTTACAATGTGTGTAAAAGATACGTAGGCTTGAAAGAGACAAAAAAGGTGATATATAGAGTTATAGAAACAAATACATAGTTTTAAAAAATAAAGTCATTAAAGAGACAGTAAAGGTAGTATAAAAAATAAGCCACGTAAAAATAGATATTACACAGAGAATCTGGATTGTGTTGTCGTTGGGACTTTTAACTGCAGAAAAACATTTGATTGTAAAAGCTGTAGAGTTATGCCAAAATGTATATTTTAAAGATACCTTGACTTCAAAATTTGGATGTAAGGATATGTTGCTTTGGAAAAGAGTCTCTTTTGTTTCCACAGAAAGCCAGAGGCTATGGATTTGTTCAAGATTAAGATACATCAGGTTTGACCAGCCAAGACCCCCTGAAGGTCTCCTATGACACCATGGCCCAGATGATCCAACATCCAGAATGGTTTAAAGGCATCTGGCTCAGACGATACAGCCTCATGGACTATTCCATAATTCTAAATTTTTTTTTGTTTCCCCACAAGATACAGCGCCTCCTTCCAGCAGGAAGTAGTAAGAGAAGCTACGGCCAAATTGCCAAATTATATGTAATTTTACTTTGTTAAGGTTAAAACCTTCCTTTTTGAAAAAAAAAAAGGGGGAAGTGCTGTGGGATGTTTGGCAAATGTGTTGCTAATTAATCAATAAAACACTGATTGGCCGTTGGCTAGGCAGGAAGTGTAGGCGGGGCAAGGAGGAGAATAAAGCGGGGAAGTGGAAGGCTGAGAGAGAGACACTGCCAGCCGCCATCAGGACAAGGAAGATGTAAGGTACCAGTAAGCCATGATCCATGTGGCAAAGTAAAGATTAATAGAAATGGGCTAAATATAAGAGTAAGAGCTAGACAATAACAGGCCTGAGCTAATGGCCAAGCAGTTTAAATAATGTAAGAGTCTGTGTGTTTATTTTATAAGTGAGCTCTGAGACTGGCGGGACTTGGTGGTGGGAGCTGGAGAGAAATTCTACAGCAACAGAGCACTCTTCTACTCTACTGTGTTTCCTATGGGGTCCAAACAGTGAGCTTGCTCAGAACAAAAGAACTGTGCTTCCTACACACATGGACCATATCTAGTTCAACTCTGCTTAGGAAACTGACAAGAACAGTAGCTCCTATTCAGTCCAATACACTGTACTGGCTGGGAACAGACACGAGTGCTATTTGCACTGTGTATGGAATTTGGAGCGCAATAGTGACTCTTCTTACCAGAAAACAACTCTTGCTCGTAGGAACAAAAACTGCCTGTGACTCAACTCCATTTATGACTGGGAAACAAACGCTAGCTCGCCTTACAAGAAACACACTCTGCTTTAGAGAAAAGAGCACTCTTCTACTCTGCTGTGTTTCCTATAGGGCCAGAACAGTGAGCTTGCTCAGAACAAGAGAACTGTGCTTCCTACACACACGGGAAATATCTCGTTCAACTCTGCTTAGGAAACTGACAAGAACAGTAGCTCCTCTTCAGTCCAATACATTGTACTTGCTGGGAACAGACGCGAGTGCTATTTGCACTGTGTATGGCAGTGGGAACACAATAGTGACTTTCCTTACCAGAAAACAACTCTTGCTCATAGGACGAGAAACTGCATGTGATTCAACTCCATTTAGGACTGGGAAACAAACGCTAGCTCGCCTTACAAGAAACACACTCTGCTTTTGAGAAAAGAGCACTCTTCTACTCTACTGTGTTTCCTATAGGGAAAGAACAGTGAGCTTGCTCAGAACAAAGAACTGTGCTTCCTACACACATGGCCGTATCTAGTTCAATTCTGCTTAGGAACCTGACAAGAACAGTAGATCCTCTTCAGTCCAATACACGGTACATGCTGGGAACAGACGCCAGTGCTATTTGCCCTGTGTATGACAATGGGAGCGCAACAGTGACTCTTCTTACCAGAAAACAACTCTTACTCATAGGACCAGAAACTGCATGTGATTGAACTCAATTTAGGACTGGGAAACAATCGCTAGCTCGCCATACAAGAAACACATTCTGCTTTTGAGAAAAGAGCACTCTTCTACTCTACTGTGTTTCCTACAGGGCCAGAAAAGTGAGCTTGCTCAATACAAAAGAAGAGTACTTCCTGCACACACGGGCCATATCTAGTTCAACTTTGCTTAGGAAACTGACAAGAACAGTAGATCCTCTTCAGTCCAATACACTGTACATCCTGGGAACAGACGCGAGTCCTATTTGCCCTGTATATGGCAATGGGAACACAATAGTGACTCTTCTTACTAGAAAACAACTCTTGCTTGTAGGACCAGAAACTGCATGTGATTCAACTCCGTTTAGGACTGGGAAACAAAAGCTAGCTCGCCTTACAAGAAACACACTATGCTTTTGAGAAAACAGCACTCTTCTAATCTACTGTGTTTTCTATGGGGTCCGAACAGTGAGCTTGCTCAGAACAAAAGAACTGTGCTTCCTACACACACGGGCCATATCTAGTTCAACTCTGCTTAGGATACTGACAAGAACAGTAGCTCCTCTTCTGTCCAATACACTGTACTTGCAAAGAACAGTAGCAAGTGTTGTTTGCACTGTGTATGGCAGTAGCATCGCAATAGTGACTCTTCTTACCAGAAAAAAACTCTTGATCATAGGACAAGAACCTCCATGTAATTCAACTCCATTTAGGACTGGGAAACAAACGCTAGCTCACCTTACAAGAAACACAATCTGCTTTTGAGAAATGAGCACTCTTCTACTCTACTGTGTTTCCTATAGGGCCAGAACAGTGAGCGTGCTCAGAACAAAAGAACTGTGCTTCCTACACACACGGGCTATATCTAGTTCAACTCTGCTTAGGAAACTGACAAGAACAGTAGCTCCTCTTCAGTCCAATACACTGTACTTGCTGGGAGCAGACGCGAGTGCTATTTGCACTGTGTATGGCAAAGGGAGCGAAATAGTGACTCTTCTTAGCAGAAAACAACTCTTGCTCGTAGAACCAGAAACTGCATGGGATTCAACTCCATTTCTGACTGGGAAACAAACACTAGCTCGCCTTACAAAAAACATACTCTGCTTTTGACAAAAGAGCACTCTTCTCCTCTACAGTGTTTCCTATGGGATCCGAACAGTGAGCTTGCTGAGAACAAAAGAACTGTGCTTCCTACACACACGGGCCATATCTAGTTCAATTCTGCTTAGGAAATTGACAAGAACAGTAGCTCATCTTCAGTCCAATACACTGTACTTGCTGCGAACAGACGAGAGGGCTATTTGCACTATGTATGGCAAAGGGAGCACAATAGTGAATCTTCTTACCAGAAAACAACTCTTGCTCGTAGGACCAAAAACTGCTTGTTATGCAACTCCATTTTGGACTGGGAAACAAACACTATCTCGCCTTACAAGAATCACACTCTGGTTTTGAGAAAAGATAAATCTTCTACTCTACTGTGTTTCCTATATTGCGAGAACAGTGAGTTTTCTCAGAACAAAAGAACTGTGCTTCCTCAGAAACGGGCCATATCTAGTTCAACTCTGCTTAGGAAACTGACAAGAACAGTAGCTCCTCTTCAGTCCAATACACTGTACATGCTGGGAATAGACGCCAGTGCTATTTGCCCTGTGTTTGACAATGGGAGCACAACAGTGACTCTTCTTACCAGAAAACAACTCTTGCTCGTAGGACCAGAAACTGCATGTGATTCAACTCCATTTAGGACTGGGAAACAAACGCTAGCTCGCCTTACAAGAAACACACTCTCCTTTTGAGAAAAGAGCACTCTTCTATTCTACTGTGTTTCCTATAGGGCCAGAATAGTGACCTTGCTAAGAACAAAAGAACTGTGCTTCCTACACACACGGGCTATATCTAGTTCAACTGTGCTTAGGAAACTGACAAGAACAGTTGGTCCTCTTCAGTCCAATACACTGTACATGCCGGGAACAGACGCCAGTGCTATTTGCCCTGTGTATGATAATGGGAGCGCAATAGAGACTCTTCTTACCAGAAAACAACCCTTGCTCGTAGGACCCGAAACTGCATGGGATTCAACTCCATTTCGGACTGGGAAACAAATGCTAGCTCACCTTACAAGAAACACACTCTGCTTTTGAGAAAACAGCACTCTTCTACTCTACTGTGTTTCCTATGGGGTCTGAACAGTGCGCTTGCTCAGAACAAAAGAACTGTGTGCTTCCTACACACAGGGGCCATATCTAGTTCAACTCTGCTTAGGAAACTGACAAGAACAGTAGCTCATCTTCAGTCCAATACACTGTACTTGCTGCGAACAGACGCGAGTGCTATTTGGACAGTGTATAGCAATGGGAGCGCAATAGTGACTCTTCTTACCAGAAAACAACTCTTGCTCGTAGGACCAGAAACTGTATGTGATTCAACTCCATTTAGGACTGGGAAACAAACGCAAGCTCGCCTTACAGGAAACACACTCTGCTTTTCAGAAAAGAGCACTCTTCTACTCTACTGTGTTTCCTATAGGCCCGAAGAGTGAGCTTGCTCAGAACAAAAGAACTGTGCTTCCTACACACACGGGCCATATCTAGTTCAACTCTGCTAAGGAAACTGAAAAGAACAGTAGATCCTATTCAGTCTGATACACTGTGCTTGCTGGGAACAGACGCGAGTGCTGTTTGCACTGTGTATGGCATTTGGAGCGCAATAGTGACTCTTCTTACCAGAAAACAATTCTTGATCGTAGGACCAGAAACTGCCTGTGACTCAACTCCATTTAGGACTGGAAAACAAACGCGAGCTCACCTTACAAGAAACACACTCTGCTTTAGAGAAAAGAGCACTCTTCTTCTCTACTGTGTTTCCTATAGGGCCAGAACAGTGAGCTTGCTCAGAACCTAATAACTGTGCTTCCTTCACACACGGGCCACATCTAGTTCAACTCTGCTTACGAAACTGACAAGATCAGTAGCTCCTCTTCAGTCCGATACACTGTACTTGCTGAGAACAGACGCGAGTGCAACTTGCACTGTGTATGGCAATTGCAGCACAATAGTGACTCGTCTTACCAGAAAACAACTCTTGCTCGTAGGACAAAAAACTGCATGAGACTCAACTCCATTTAGGACTGGGAAACAAACTCTAGCTCGCCTTACAAGAAACACACTTTGTTTTTGAGAAAAGAGCACTCTTCTACTCTACTGTTTTTCCTATAGGGCCACAACAGTGAGCTTGCTCAGAACAAATGAACTGTGCTTCCTCGACACACGGGCCATATCTAGTTCAACTCTGCTTAGGAGACTGACAAGAACAGTAGCTCGTCTTCAGTCCAATACAGTGTACTTGCTGGGAACAGACGCGAGTGCTATTTGCACTGTGTATTGCAATGAGAGTGCAATAGTGGCTTTCCTTACCAGAAAACAACTCTTGCTCGTAGGACCACACACTGCATGTGATTCAATGCCATTTAGGACTGGGAAACAAATGCTAGCTCGCCTTACAAGAAACACACTCTGCTTCTGAGAAAAGAGCACTCTTCTACTCTACTGTGTTTCCTATGGGGTCCAAACAGTGAGCTTGCTCAGAACAAAAGAACTGTGCTTCCTACACACATCGACCATATCTAGTTCAACTCGGCTTAGGAAACTGACAAGAACAGTAGCTCCTCTTCAGTCTGATACACTGTACTTGCTGAGAACAGACGCGAGTGCTACTTGCACTATGTATGGCAATTGGAGCACAATAGTGACTCGTCTTACCAGAAAACAACTCTTGCTCGTAGCACAAAAAACTGCATGTGACTCAACTCCATTTAGGACTGGGAAACAAACTCTAGCTCGCCTTACAAGAAACACACTCTGTTTTTGAGAAAAGAGCACTCTTCTACTCTACTGTGTTTCATATAGGGCCAGAACAGTGAGCTTGCTCAGAACAAATGAACTGTGCTTCCTAGACACACGGGCCATATCTAGTTCAACTCTGCTTAGGAGACTGACAAGAACAGTAGCTCCTCTTCAGTCCAATACAGTGTACTTGCTGGGAACAGACGCGAGTGCTATTTGCACTGTGTATGGCAATGGGAGCGCAATAGTGACTTTCCTTACCAGAAAACAACTCTTGCTCGTAGGACCAGAAACTGCATGTGATTCAACTCCGTTTTGGACTGGGAAAAAAATGCTAGCTCGCCTTACATGAAACACACTCTGCTTTTGAGAAAAGAGCACTCTTCTGCTCTACTGTGTTTCCTATGGGGTCCAAACAGAGAGCTTGCTCAGAACATAAGAACTGTGCTTCCTAACACAAGGACCATATGTAGTTCAACTCTGCTTAGGAAACTGACAAGAACAGTAGCTCCTATTCAGTCCAATACACTGTGCTTGCTGGGAACAGACGCGAGTGCTATTTGCACTGTGTATGGCATTTGGAGCGCAATAGTGACTCTTCTTACCAGAAAACAACTCTTGCTCGTAGGACCAAAAACTGCCTGTGACTCAACTCCATTTAGGACTGGGAAACGAACGCGAGCTCGCCTTACAAGAAACACACTCTGCTTTAGAGAAAAGAGCACTCTTCTACTCTACTGTGTTTCCTATAGGGCCAGAACATTGAGCTTGCTCAGAACAAATGAACTGTGCTTCCTAGACACACGGGCCATATATAGTTCAACTCTGCTTAGGAGACTGACAAGAACAGTAGCTCCTCTTCAGTCTGATACACTGTACTTGCTGAGAGCAGACGCGAGTGCTACTTGCATTGTGTACGGGAATTGGATCACAATAGTGACTTGTCTTACCAGAAAACAACTCTTGCTCTTAGGACAAAAAACTACATGTGACTCAACTCCATTTAGGACTGGGAAACAAACGCTAGCTCGCCTTACAAGAAACGCACTCTGCTTTTGAGAAAAGGGCACACTTCTTCTCTACTGTGTTTCCTATAGGGCCAGAACGGTGAGCTTGCTCAGAACAAATGAACTGTGCTTCCAGACACACGGGCCATATCTAGTTCAACTCTGCTTAGGAGACTGACAAGAACAGTAGCTCCTCTTCAGTCCTATACACTGTACTTGCTGGGAACAGACGCGAGTGCTATTTGCACTGTGTATGGCAATGAGAGCACAATAGTGGCTTTCCTTCCCAGAAAACAACTCTTGCTCGTAGGACCACACACTGCATGTGATTCAACGGCATTTAGGACTAGGAAACAAATGCTAGCTCGCCTTACAAGAAACACACTCTGCTTTTGAGAAAAGAGCACTCTTCTGCTCTACTGTGTTTCTTATAGGACCAGAACAGTGAGCTTGTAAAGAACATAAGAACTGTGCTTTCTACACACACGGTCCTTATCTAGTTCAACTCTGCTTAGGAAACTGACAAGAACAGTAGCTCCTCTTCAGTCCGATACACTGTACTTGCTGGGAACAGACGCGAGTGCTATTTGCACTGTGTATGGCAATGGGAGAGCAATAGTGACTTTCCTTACCAGAAAACAACTCTTGCTTGTAGGACCAGAAACTGCATGTGATTCAACTCCATTTAGGACTGGGAAACAAACGCTAGCTCGCCTTACAAGAAACACACTCTTCTTTTGAGGAAAGAGCACTCTTCTACTCTACTGTGTTTCCTATTGGGTCCTAACAGTGAGCTTGCTCAGAACAAAGAACTGTGCTTCCTACACACACGGACCAGATCTGGTTCAACTCTGCTTAGGAAACTGATAAGAACAGTAGCTCCTCTTCAGTCCGATACACTGTACTTGCTGGAAACAGACGCGAGTGGTATTTGCACTGTGTATGGCAATGACAGCGCAATAGTGACTCTTCTTACCAGAAAACAACTCTTGCTCGTAGGACCAAAAACTGCCTGTGACTCAACTCCATTTAGGACTGGGAAACGAACGCGAGCTCGCCTTACAAGAAACACACTCTGCTTTAGAGAAAAGAGCACTCTTCTACTCTACTGTGTTTCCTATAGGGCCAGAACATTGAGCTTGCTCAGAACAAATGAACTGTGCTTCCTAGACACACGGGCCATATATAGTTCAACTCTGCTTAGGAGACTGACAAGAACAGTAGCTCCTCTTCAGTCTGATACACTGTACTTGCTGAGAGCAGACGCGAGTGCTACTTGCATTGTGTACGGGAATTGGATCACAATAGTGACTTGTCTTACCAGAAAACAACTCTTGCTCTTAGGACAAAAAACTACATGTGACTCAACTCCATTTAGGACTGGGAAACAAACGCTAGCTCGCCTTACAAGAAACGCACTCTGCTTTTGAGAAAAGGGCACACTTCTTCTCTACTGTGTTTCCTATAGGGCCAGAACAGTGAGCTTGCTCAGAACAAATGAACTGTGCTTCCAGACACACGGGCCATATCTAGTTCAACTCTGCTTAGGAGACTGACAAGAACAGTAGCTCCTCTTCAGTCCTATACACTGTACTTGCTGGGAACAGACGCGAGTGCTATTTGCACTTTGTATGGCAATGAGAGCACAATAGTGGCTTTCCTTCCCAGAAAACAACTCTTGCTCGTAGGACCACACACTGCATGTGATTCAACGGCATTTAGGACTAGGAAACAAATGCTAGCTCGCCTTACAAGAAACACACTCTGCTTTTGAGAAAAGAGCACTCTTCTGCTCTACTGTGTTTCTTATAGGACCAGAACAGTGAGCTTGTAAAGAACATAAGAACTGTGCTTTCTACACACACGGTCCTTATCTAGTTCAACTCTGCTTAGGAAACTGACAAGAACAGTAGCTCCTCTTCAGTCCGATACACTGTACTTGCTGGGAACAGACGCGAGTGCTATTTGCACTGTGTATGGCAATGGGAGAGCAATAGTGACTTTCCTTACCAGAAAACAACTCTTGCTTGTAGGACCAGAAACTGCATGTGATTCAACTCCATTTAGGACTGGGAAACAAACGCTAGCTCGCCTTACAAGAAAACACTCTTCTTTTGAGGAAAGAGCACTCTTCTACTCTACTGTGTTTCCTATTGGGTCCTAACAGTGAGCTTGCTCAGAACAAAGAACTGTGCTTCCTACACACACGGACCAGATCTGGTTCAACTCTGCTTAGGAAACTGATAAGAACAGTAGCTCCTCTTCAGTCCGATACACTGTACTTGCTGGAAACAGACGCGAGTGGTATTTGCACTGTGTATGGCAATGACAGCGCAATAGTGACTCTCCTTACCAGAAAACAACTCTTGCTCGTAGGAACACAAACTGCATGTGATTCAATGCCATTTAGGACTGGGAAACAAATGCTAGCTCGCCTTACAAGAAACACACTCTGCTTCTGAGAAAAGAGCACTCTTCTACTCTACTGTGTTTCCTATGGGGTCCAAACAGTGAGCTTGCACAGAACAAAGAACTGTGCTTCCTACACACATCGACCATATCTAGTTCAACTCTGCTTAGGACACTGACAAGAACAGTAGCTCCTATTCAGTCCAATACACTGTGCTTGCGGGGAAGAGACACGAGTGCTATTTGCACTGTGTATGGCAATTGGAGCACAATAGTGACTCATCTTACCAGAAAACAACTCTTGCTCGTAGGACAAAAAACTGCATGTGACTCAACTCCATTTAGGTCTGGGAAACAAACGCTAGCTCACCTTACAAGAAACACACTCTACTTTAGAGAAAAGAGCACTCTTCTACTCTACTGTGTTTCCTATAGGGCCAGAACAGTGAGCTTGTTCAGAACATAATAACTGTGCCTCCTACACACACGGGCCATATCTAGTTCAACTCTGCTTAGGAAACTGACAAGAACAGTAGCTCCTCTTCAGTCCGATACACTGTACTTGCTGAGAACAGACGCAAGTGCTACTTGCACTGTGTATGGCAATTGGAGCACAATAGTGACTCGTCTTACCAGAAAACAACTCTTGCTCGTAGCACAAAAACCTGCAGGTGACTCAACTCCATTTAGGACTGGGAAACAAACTCTAGCTCGCCTTACAAGAAACACACTCTGTTTTTGAGAAAAGAGCACTCTTCTACTCTACTGTGTTTCATATAGGGCCAGAACAGTGAGCTTGCTCAGAAAAAATGAACTGTGCTTCCTAGACACACGGGCCATATCTAGTTCAACTCTGCTTAGGAGACTGACAAGAACAGTAGCTCCTCTTCAGTCCAATACACTGTACTTGCTGGGAACAGACGTCAGTGCTATTTGCAATGTGTATGGCAATGAGAGCACAATAGTGGCTTTGCTTACCAGAAAACAACTCTTGCTCGTAGGACCACACACTGCATGTGATTCAACGCCATTTAGGACTGGGAAACAAATGCTAGCTCGTCTTACAAGAAACAGACTCTGCTTCTGAGAAAAGAGCACTCTTCTACTCTACTGTGTTTCCTATGGGGTCCAAACAGAGAGCTTGCTCAGAACAAAAGAACTGTGCTTCCTACACACACGGACCATATGTAGTTCAACTCTGCTTAGGAACCTGACAAGAACAGTAGCTCCTCTTCAGTCCAATACACTGTACTTGCTGGGAACAAACGGGAATGCTATTTGCACTGTGTATGGCAATGAGAGCGCAATAGTGACTTTCCTTACCAGAAAACAACTCTTGCTCGTAGGACAAAAAACTGCATGTGACTCAACTCCATTTAGGACTGGGAAACAAACTCTAGCTTGCCTTACAAGAAACAAACTCTGCTTTTGAGAAAAGAGCAGTATTCTACTCTAATGTGTTTCCTATGGGGTCCAAACAGTGAGCTTGCTCAGAACAAAAGAACGGTGCTTCCTACACACACGGACCATATGTAGTCAACTCTGCTTAGGAAACTGACAAGAACAGTATCTCCTCTTCAGTCCAATACACTGTACTTTCTGGGAACAGACGCGAGTGCTATTTGCACTGTGTATGGCAATGAGATCGCAATAGTGACTTTCCTTACCAGAAATCAACTCTTGCTCGTAGGACCAGAAACTGCATGTGATTCAACGCCATTTAGGACTGGGAAACAAATGCTAGCTCGCCTTACAAGAAACGCACTCTGCTTTTGAGAAAAGAGCACTCTTCTACTCTACCGTGTTTCCTATGGGGTCAAAACAGTGAGCTTGCTCAGAACAAAAGAACTGTGCTTTTTACACACATGGACCATATCTAGCTCAACTCTGCTTATGAAACTGACAAGTACAGCAGCTCCTCTTCAGTCCAATACACTGTAATTGCTGAGAACAGACACGAGTGCTATTTGCCCTGTGTATGGCAATGACAGCGCAATAGTGACTTTTTTTACCAGAAAACAACTCTTGCTCGTAGGAACACAAACTGCATGTGATTCAACGCCATTTAGGACTGGGAAACAAATGCTAGCTCGCCTTACAAGAAACACTCTCTGCTTTTTAGAAAAGAGCACTCTTCTACTCTACTGTGTTTCCTATGGGGTCCAAACAGTGAGCTTGCTCAGAACAAAAGAACTGTGCTTCCTACACACATCGACCATATCTAGTTCAACTCTGCTTAGGAAACTGACAAGAACAGTAGCTCCTCTTCAGTCCAATACACTGTAATTGCGGGGAAGAGACGCGAGTGCTATTTGCACTGTGTATGGCAATGGGAGCGCAATAGTGACTTTCCTTACCAGAAAACAACTCTTGCTCGTAGGACAAAAAACTGCATGTGACTCAACTCCATTTAGGTCTGGGAAACAAACGCTAGCTCACCTTACAAGAAACACACTCTGCTTTTGAGAAAAGAGCACTCTTCTACTCTATGGTGTTTCCTATGGGATCCAAACAGTGAGCTTGCTCAGAACAAAAGAACTGTGCTTCCTACACACATGGACCATATCTAGTTCAACTCTGCTTAGGAAACTGACAAGAGCAGTAGCTCCTCTTCAGTCCAATACACTGTACTTGCTGGGAACAGACGCGAGTGCTGTTTGCCCTGTGTATGGCATTTGGAGCGCAATAGTGACTCTTCTTACCAGAAAACAACTCTTGCTCGTAGGACCAAAAACTGTCTGTGACTCAACTCCATTTAGGACTGGGAAACAAACGCGAGCTCGCCTTACAAGAAACACACTCTGCTTTAGAGAAAAGAGCACTCTTCTACTCTACTGTGTTTCCTATAGGGCCAGAAAAGTGAGCTTGCTCAGAATAAAAGAACTGTGCTTCCTACACACACGCGCCATATCTAGTTCAACTCTGCTTAGGAAACTGACAAGAACAGTAGCTCCTCTTCAGTCCGATACACTGTACTTGGTGAGAACAGATGCGAGTGCTATTTGCACTGTGAATGGCAATTGGAGCACAATAGTGACTCGTCTTACCAGAAAACAACTCTTGCTCGTAGGACAAAAAACTGCATGTGACTCAACTCCATTTAGGACTGGGAAACAAACTCTAGCTCGCCTTACAAGAAACACACTCTGCTTTTGAGAAAAGAGCAGTATTCTACTCTAATGTGTTTCCTATAGGGCCAGAACATTGAGCTTGCTCAGAAAAAAAGAACTGTGCTTCCTACACACACAGGCAATATCTAGTTTAACTCTGCTTGGAAACTGAGAAGAACAGTAGCTCCTCTTCAGTCCAATACACTGTACTTGCTGGGAACAGATGCCAGTGCTATTTGCACTGTGTATGGCAATGGGAGCACAATAGTAACTTTCCTTACCAGAAAACAACTCTTGCTTGTAGGACCAGAAACTGCATGCGATTCAACTCCATTTATGACTGGGAAACAAATGCTAGCTTGCCTTACAAGAAACACACTCTGCTTTTGAGAAAAGAGCACTCTTCTACTCTACTGTGTTTCCTGTGGGGTCCAAACAGAGAGCTTGCTCAGAACAAAAGAACTGTTCTTCCTACACACACGGACCATATGTAGTTCAATTCTGCTAAGGAACCTGACAAGAACAGTAGCTCCTCTTCAGTCCAATACACTGTACTTGCTGGGAACAAACGGGAATGCTATTTGCACTGTGTATGGCAATGAGAGCGCAATAGTGACTTTCCTTACCAGAAAACAACTCTTGCTCGTAGGACAAAAAACTGCATGTGACTCAACTCCATTTAGGACTGGGAAACAAACTCTAGCTCGCCTTACAAGAAACAAACTCTGCTTTTGAGAAAAGAGCAGTATTCTACTCTAATGTGTTTCCTATGGGGTCCAAACAGTGAGCTTGCTCAGAACAAAAGAACTGTGCTTCCTACACACACGGACCATATGTAGTTCAACTCTGCTTAGGAAACTGACAAGAACAGTATCTCCTCTTCAGTCAAATACACTGTACTTTCTGGGAACAGACGCGAGTGCTATTTGCACTGTGTATGGCAATGAGATCGCAATAGTGATTTTCCTTACCAGAAAACAACTCTTGCTCGTAGGACCAGAAACTGCATGTGATTCAACGCCATTTAGGACTGGGAAACAAATGCTAGCTCGCCTTACAAGAAACGCACTCTGCTTTTGAGAAAAGAAAACTCTTCTACTCTACTGTGTTTCCTATGGGGTCCAAACAGTGAGCTTGCTCAGAACAAAAGAACTGTGCTTTTTACACACATGGACCATATCTAGCTCAACTCTGCTTATGAACCTGACAAGAACAGCAGCTCCTCTTCAGTCCAATACACTGTAATTGCTGGGAACAGACGCGAGTGCTATTTGCCCTGTGTATGGCAATGACAGCGCAATAGTGACTTTTTTTTACCAGAAAACAACTCTTGCTCGTAGGAACACAAACTGCATGTGATTCAACGCCATTTATGACTGGGAAACAAATGCTAGCTCGCCTTACAAGAAACACTCTCTGCTTTTTAGAAAAGAGCACTCTTCTACTCTACTGTGTTTCCTATGGGGTCCAAACAGTGAGCTTGCTCAGAACAAAAGAACTGTGCTTCCTACACACATCGACCATATCTAGTTCAACTCTGCTTAGGAAACTGACAAGAACAGTAGCTCCTCTTCAGTCCAATACACTGTACTTGCGGGGAAGAGACGCGAGTGCTATTTGCACTGTGTATGGCAATTTGTGCGCAATAGTGACTTTCCTTACCAGAAAACAACTCTTGCTCGTAGGACAAAAAACTGCATGTGACTCAACTCCATTTAGGTCTGGGAAACAAACGCTAGCTCACCTTACAAGAAACACACTCTGCTTTTGAGAAAAGAGCACTCTTCTACTCTATTGTGTTTCCTATGGGGTCTGAAGAGTGAGCTTTCTCAGAAAAAAAGAACTGTGCTTCCTACACACACAGCCATATCTAGTTCAATTCTGCTTAGGAACCTGACAAGAACAATAGCTCCTCTTCAGTCCAATACACTGTACTGCTGGGAACAGAAGCCAGTGCTATTTGTCCTGTGTATGGCAATGGCAGCGCAATAGTGACTATTCTTACCATAAAACAACTCTTGCTCGTAGAACCAGAAACTGCATGTGATTCCACTCCATTTAGGACTGGGAAACAAACGCTAGCTCGCCTTACAAGAAACACACTCTGCTTTTGAGAAAAGAGCACTCTTCTACTCTATGGTGTTTCCTATGGGGTCCAAACAGTGAGCTTGCTCAGAACAAAAGAACTGTGCTTCCTACACACATGGACCATATCTAGTTCAACTCTGCTTAGGAAACTGACAAGAGCAGTAGCTCCTCTTCAGTCCAATACACTGTACTTGCTGGGAACAGACGCGAGTGCTGTTTGCCCTGTGTATGGCATTTGGAGCGCAATAGTGACTCTTCTTACCAGAAAACAACTCTTGCTCGTAGGACCAAAAACTGTCTGTGACTCAACTCCATTTAGGACTGGGAAACAAACGCGAGCTCGCCTTACAAGAAACACACTCTGCTTTAGAGAAAAGAGCACTCTTCTACTCTACTGTGTTTCCTATAGGGCCAGAAAAGTGAGCTTGCTCAGAATAAAAGAACTGTGCTTCCTACACACACGCGCCATATCTAGTTCAACTCTGCTTAGGAAACTGACAAGAACAGTAGCTCCTCTTCAGTCCGATACACTGTACTTGGTGAGAACAGATGCGAGTGCTATTTGCACTGTGAATGGCAATTGGAGCACAATAGTGACTCGTCTTACCAGAAAACAACTCTTGCTCGTAGGACAAAATACTGCATGTGACTCAACTCCATTTAGGACTGGGAAACAAACTCTAGCTCGCCTTACAAGAAACACACTCTGCTTTTGAGAAAAGAGCAGTATTCTACTCTAATGTGTTTCCTATAGGGCCAGAACATTGAGCTTGCTCAGAAAAAAAGAACTGTGCTTCCTACACACACAGGCAATATCTAGTTTAACTCTGCTTGGAAACTGAGAAGAACAGTAGCTCCTCTTCAGTCCAATACACTGTACTTGCTGGGAACAGATGCCAGTGCTATTTGCACTGTGTATAGCAATGGGAGCACAATAGTAACTTTCCTTACCAGAAAACAACTCTTGCTTGTAGGACCAGAAACTGCATGCGATTCAACTCCATTTATGACTGGGAAACAAATGCTAGCTTGCCTTACAAGAAACACACTCTGCTTTTGAGAAAAGAGCACTCTTCTACTCTACTGTGTTTCCTGTGGGGTCCAAACAGAGAGCTTGCTCAGAACAAAAGAACTGTGCTTCCTACACACACGGACCATATGTAGTTCAATTCTGCTAAGGAACCTGACAAGAACAGTAGCTCCTCTTCAGTCCAATACACTGTACTTGCTGGGAACAAACGGGAATGCTATTTGCACTGTGTATGGCAATGAGAGCGCAATAGTGACTTTCCTTACCAGAAAACAACTCTTGCTCGTAGGACAAAAAACTGCATGTGACTCAACTCCATTTAGGACTGGGAAACAAACTCTAGCTCGCCTTACAAGAAACAAACTCTGCTTTTGAGAAAAGAGCAGTATTCTACTCTAATGTGTTTCCTATGGGGTCCAAACAGTGAGCTTGCTCAGAACAAAAGAACTGTGCTTCCTACACACACGGACCATATGTAGTTCAACTCTGCTTAGGAAACTGACAAGAACAGTATCTCCTCTTCAGTCAAATACACTGTACTTTCTGGGAACAGACGCGAGTGCTATTTGCACTGTGTATGGCAATGAGATCGCAATAGTGATTTTCCTTACCAGAAAACAACTCTTGCTCGTAGGACCAGAAACTGCATGTGATTCAACGCCATTTAGGACTGGGAAACAAATGCTAGCTCGCCTTACAAGAAACGCACTCTGCTTTTGAGAAAAGAAAACTCTTCTACTCTACTGTGTTTCCTATGGGGTCCAAACAGTGAGCTTGCTCAGAACAAAAGAACTGTGCTTTTTACACACATGGACCATATCTAGCTCAACTCTGCTTATGAACCTGACAAGAACAGCAGCTCCTCTTCAGTCCAATACACTGTAATTGCTGGGAACAGACGCGAGTGCTATTTGCCCTGTGTATGGCAATGACAGCGCAATAGTGACTTTTTTTTACCAGAAAACAACTCTTGCTCGTAGGAACACAAACTGCATGTGATTCAACGCCATTTATGACTGGGAAACAAATGCTAGCTCGCCTTACAAGAAACACTCTCTGCTTTTTAGAAAAGAGCACTCTTCTACTCTACTGTGTTTCCTATGGGGTCCAAACAGTGAGCTTGCTCAGAACAAAAGAACTGTGCTTCCTACACACATCGACCATATCTAGTTCAACTCTGCTTAGGAAACTGACAAGAACAGTAGCTCCTCTTCAGTCCAATACACTGTACTTGCGGGGAAGAGACGCGAGTGCTATTTGCACTGTGTATGGCAATTTGTGCGCAATAGTGACTTTCCTTACCAGAAAACAACTCTTGCTCGTAGGACAAAAAACTGCATGTGACTCAACTCCATTTAGGTCTGGGAAACAAACGCTAGCTCACCTTACAAGAAACACACTCTGCTTTTGAGAAAAGAGCACTCTTCTACTCTATTGTGTTTCCTATGGGGTCTGAAGAGTGAGCTTTCTCAGAAAAAAAGAACTGTGCTTCCTACACACACAGCCATATCTAGTTCAATTCTGCTTAGGAACCTGACAAGAACAATAGCTCCTCTTCAGTCCAATACACTGTACTGCTGGGAACAGAAGCCAGTGCTATTTGTCCTGTGTATGGCAATGGCAGCGCAATAGTGACTATTCTTACCATAAAACAACTCTTGCTCGTAGAACCAGAAACTGCATGTGATTCCACTCCATTTAGGACTGGGAAACAAACGCTAGCTCGCCTTACAAGAAACACACTCTGCTTTTGAGAAAAGAGCACTCTTCTACTCTATGGTGTTTCCTATGGGGTCCAAACAGTGAGCTTGCTCAGAACAAAAGAACTGTGCTTCCTACACACATGGACCATATCTAGTTCAACTCTGCTTAGGAAACTGACAAGAGCAGTAGCTCCTCTTCAGTCCAATACACTGTACTTGCTGGGAACAGACGCGAGTGCTGTTTGCCCTGTGTATGGCATTTGGAGCGCAATAGTGACTCTTCTTACCAGAAAACAACTCTTGCTCGTAGGACCAAAAACTGTCTGTGACTCAACTCCATTTAGGACTGGGAAACAAACGCGAGCTCGCCTTACAAGAAACACACTCTGCTTTAGAGAAAAGAGCACTCTTCTACTCTACTGTGTTTCCTATAGGGCCAGAAAAGTGAGCTTGCTCAGAATAAAAGAACTGTGCTTCCTACACACATGCGCCATATCTAGTTCAACTCTGCTTAGGAAACTGACAAGAACAGTAGCTCCTCTTCAGTCCGATACACTGTACTTGGTGAGAACAGATGCGAGTGCTATTTGCACTGTGAATGGCAATTGGAGCACAATAGTGACTCGTCTTACCAGAAAACAACTCTTGCTCGTAGGACAAAAAACTGCATGTGACTCAACTCCATTTAGGACTGGGAAACAAACTCTAGCTCGCCTTACAAGAAACACACTCTGCTTTTGAGAAAAGAGCAGTATTCTACTCTAATGTGTTTCCTATAGGGCCAGAACATTGAGCTTGCTCAGAAAAAAAGAACTGTGCTTCCTACACACACAGGCAATATCTAGTTTAACTCTGCTTGGAAACTGAGAAGAACAGTAGCTCCTCTTCAGTCCAATACACTGTACTTGCTGGGAACAGATGCCAGTGCTATTTGCACTGTGTATGGCAATGGGAGCACAATAGTAACTTTCCTTACCAGAAAACAACTCTTGCTTGTAGGACCAGAAACTGCATGCGATTCAACTCCATTTACGACTGGGAAACAAATGCTAGCTTGCCTTACAAGAAACACACTCTGCTTTTGAGAAAAGAGCACTCTTCTACTCTACTGTGTTTCCTATGGGGTCCAAACAGAGAGCTTGCTCAGAACAAAAGAACTGTGCTTCCTACACGCACGGACCATATGTAGTTAAATTCTGCTTAGGAACCTGACAAGAACAGTAGCTCCTCTTCAGTCCAATACACTGTACTTGCTGGGAACAAACGGGAATGCTATTTGCACTGTGTATGGCAATGAGAGCGCAATAGTGACTTTCCTTACCAGAAAACAACTCTTGCTCGTAGGACAAAAAACTGCATGTGACTCAACTCCATTTAGGACTGGGAAACAAACTCTAGCTCGCCTTACAAGAAACAAACTCTGCTTTTGAGAAAAGAGCAGTATTCTACTCTAATGTGTTTCCTATGGGGTCCAAACAGTGAGCTTGCTCAGAACAAAAGAACTGTGCTTCCTACACACATGGACCATATGTAGTTCAATTCTGCTTAGGAAGCTGACAAGAACAGTAGATCCTCTTCAGTCCAATACACTGTAGTTGCTGCGAACAGATGCCAGTGCTATTTGTCCTGTGTATGGCAATGGCAGCGCAATAGTGAATCTTCTTAACAGAAACCAACTCTTGCTCATAGGACCAAAAACTGCATGTGACTCAAATCCATTTAGGACTGGGAAACAAACGCGAGCTCGCCTAACAAGAAACACACTCTGCTTTATAGAAAAGAGCACTCTTCTACTCTACTGTGTTTCCTATAGGGCCGGAACAGTGAGCTTGCTCAGAACATAAGAACTGTGCTTTCTACACACACGGTCCTTATCTAGTTCAACTCTGCTTAGGAAACTGACAAGAACAGTAGCTCCTCTTCAGTCTGATACACTGTACTTGCTGGGAACAGACGCGAGTGCTATTTGCACTCTGTATGGCAATGGGAGCGCAATAGTTACTTTCCTTACCAGAAAACAACTCTTGCTCGTAGGACCAGAAATTGCATGTGATTCAACTCCATTTAGGACTGGGAAACAAACGCTAGCTTGCCTTACAAGAAACACACTCTGCTTTTGAGAAAAGAGCACTCTTCTACTCTACTGTGTTTCCTAGGGGTCCGAAAAGTGATCTTGCTCAGAACAAAAGCACTGTGCTTCCTACACACACGGCCATATGTAGTTCAATTCTGCTTAGGAAACTGACAAGAACAGTAGATCCTCGTCAGTCCAATACACTGTACTTGATGGGAAAGACGCCAGTGCTATTTGTCCTGTGTATGGCAATGGCAGCACAATAGTGACTATTCTTACCATAAAAAAACTCTTGCTCGTAGAACCAGAAGCTGCATGTGATTCCACTCCATTTAGGACTGGGAAACAAACGCTAGCTCGCCTTACAAGAAACACACTCTGCTTCTGAGAAAAGAGTACTTTTCTACTCTATGGTGTTTCCTATGGGGTCCAAACAGTGAGCTTGCTCAGAACAAAAGAACTGTGCTTCCTACACACACGGGCCATATCTAGTTCAACTCTGCTTAGGAAACTGACAAGAGCAGTAGCTCCTCTTCAGTCCAATACACTGTACTTGCTGGGAGCAGACGCGAGTGCTATTTGCACTGTGTATGGCATTTGGAGCGCAATAGTGACTCTTCTTACCAGAAAACAACTCTTGCTCGTAGGACCAAAAACTGTCTGTGACTCAACTCCATTTAGGACTGGGAAAGAAACGCGAGCTCGCCTTACAAGAAACACACTCTGCTTTAGAGAAAAGAGCACTCTTCTACTCTACTGAGTTTCCTATAGGGCCAGAAAAGTGAGCTTGCTCAGAACAAAACAACTGTGCTTCCTACACACACGGGCCATATCTAGTTCAACTCTGCTTAGGAAACTTACAAGAACAGTAGCTCCTCTTCAGTCCGATACACTGTACTTGCTGAGAACAGATGCGAGTGCTATTTGCACTGTGAATGGCAATTGAAGCACAATAGTGACTCGTCTTACCAGAAAACAACTCTTGCTTGTAGGACAAAAACCTGCATGTGACTCAACTCCATTTAGGACTGGGAAACAAACTCTAGCTCGCCTTACAAGAAACACACTCTGCTTTTGAGAAAAGAGCAGTATTCTACTCTAATGTGTTTCCTACAGGGCCAGAACATTGAGCTTGCTCAGAAAAAAAGAACTGTGCTTCCTACACACACGGGCAATATCTAGTTTAACTCTGCTTAGGAAACTGAGAAGAACAGTAGCTCCTCTTCAGTCCAATACACTGTACTTGCTGGGAACAGATGCCAGTGCTATTTGCACTGTGTATGGCAATGGGAGCGCAATAGTAACTTTCCTTACCAGAAAACAACTCTTGCTTGTAGGACCAGAAACTGCATGTGATTCAACTCCATTTAGGACTGGGAAACAAACGCTAGCTCGCCTTACAAGAAACACACTCTGCTTTAGAGAAAAGAGCACTCTTCTACTCTACTGTGTTTCCTATGGGGTCCAAACAGAGAGCTTGCTCAGAACAAAAGAACTGTGCTTCCTACACACCCGGCCATATCTAGTTCAATTCTGCTTAGGAACCTGACAAGAACAGTAGATCCTGTTCAGTCCAATACACTGTACTTGCTGCGAACAGACGCCAGTACTATTTGTCCTGTGTATTGAAATGGCAGCACAATAGTGACTATTCTTACCATAAAACAACTCTTGCTCGTAGGACAGAAACTGCATGTGATTCCACTCCATTTAGGACTGGGAAACAAACGCTAGCTCGCCTTACCAGAAACACACTCTGCTTTAGAGAAAAGAGCACTCTTCTACTCTACTGTGTTTCCTATGGCTTCCAAACAGTGAGCTTGCTCAGAACAAAAGTACTGTGCTTCCTACACACAAGGACCATATGTAGTTCAACTCTGCTTAGGAAACTGACAAGAACAGTAGCTCCTCTTCAGTCTGATACACTGTACTTGCTGGGAACAGACGCATGTGCTATTTGCACTGTGTATGATAAAGGGAGCGCAATAGTGACTTTCCTTACCAGAAACAATTCTTGCTCGTAGGACCAGAAACTGCATGTGATTCAACTCCATTTAGGACTGGGAAACAAACGCTAGATTGCCTTACAAGAAACACACTGCTTTAGAGAAAAAAGCACTCTTCTACTCTACTGTGTTTCCTACAGGGCCAGAACAGTGAGCTTGCTCAGAACAAAAGAACTGTGCTTCCCACACACGGGCCATATCTAGTTCAACTCTTCTTAGGAAACTGACAAGTACAGTAGATCCTCTTCAGTCCAATAGACTGTACTTGCTGGGAACAGACGCCAGTACTATTTGCACTGTGTATGGCAATTGGAGCACAATAGTGACTCGTCTTACCAGAAAACAACTCTTGCTCATAGGACAAAAAACTGCATGTGACTCAACTCCATTTAGGACTGGGAAACAAACTCTAGCTGCTTTACAAGAAACACACTCTGCTTTTGGGAAAAGAGCACTCTTTTACTCTACTGTGTTTCCTATAGGGCCAGAACAGTGAGCTTGCTCAGAAAAAAAGAACTGTGCTTCCTAAACACACGGGCCATATCTAGTTCAAATCTTCTTAGGAAACTGACAAGAACAGTAGGTCCTCTTCAGTCCAATACACTGTACTTGCTGCGAAAAGATGGGAGGGCTATTTGCACTGTTTATGGCAATAGGAGTGCAATATTGACTTTCCTTACCAGAAAACAACTCTTGCTCATAGGACCAGAAACTGCATGTGATTCCACTCCATATAGGAATGGGAAAAAAACGCTAGCTCGCCTTACAAGAAACAAACTCTGCTTTTGAGAAAAGAGCACTCTTCTACTCTACTGTGTTTCCTATGGGGTCCAAACAGTGAGCTTGCTCAGAACAAAAGAACTGTGCTTCCTACACACAGGGCCATATCTAGTTCAATTCTGCTTAGGAACCTGACCAGAGCAGTAGATCCTCTTCAGTCCAATACACTGTACTTGCTGGGAACAGACGCCAGTGCTATTTGTCCTGTATGTGGCAATGGCAGCGCAATAGTGACTATTCTTACCATAAAACAACTCTTGCTCGTAGGACCACAAACTGCATGTGATTCCACTCCATTTAGGACTAGGAAACAAACGCTAGCTCGCCTTACAAGAAACACACTCTGCTTTAGAGAAAAGAGCACTCTTCTACTCTACTGTGTTTCCTATAGGGCCAGAACAGTGAGCTTGCTCAGAACATAAGAACTGTGCTTCCTACACACACGGGCCATATCTAGTTCAACTCTGCTTCGGAAACTGAGAAGAACAGTAGGTCCTCTTCAGTCCGATACACTGTACTTGCTGGTAGCAGACGCAAGTGCTATTTGCCCTGTGTATGGCAATGGGAGCGCAATAGTGACTTTCCTTACCTGAAAACAACTCTTGTTCGTAGGACCAGAGACTGCATGTGATTCAACTCCATTTAGGACTGGGAAACAAACGCGAGCTCGCCTTACAAGAAACACACTGCTTTAGAGAAAAGAACACTCTTCTACTCTACTGTGTTTCCTACAGGGCCAGAATAGTGAGCTTGCTAAGAACAAAAGAACTGTGCTTCCCACACACGGGCCATATCTAGTTCAACTCTGCTTAGTAAACTGACAAGAACAGTAGCTCTATTCAGTCCAATACACTGTACTTGCTTGGAAAAGACGCGAGTGCTATTTGTCTTGTGTATGGCAATGGGAGCGCAATAGTGACTTTCCTTACTAGAAAACAACTCTTGTTCGTAGGACCAGAAACTGCATGTGATTCAACTCCATTTAGGACTAGGAAACAAACGCTAGCTTGCCTTACAAAAACACACTCTGCTTTTGAGTAAAGAGCACTCTTCTACTCTACTGTGTTTCCTATAGTGCCAGAACAGTGAGCTTGCTCAGAACATAAGAACTGTGCTTCATACACACACGGGTCTTATCTAGTTCAACTCTGCTTAGGAAACTGACAAGACATTAGATCCTCTTCAGTCCGATACACTGTACTTGCTGGGAACAGACGCCAGTGCTATTTGCACTGTGTATGGCAATGGGAGCACAATAGTGACTTTCCTTACCAAAAAACAACTCTTGCTCGTAGGACCAGAAACTGCATGTGATTCAACTCCATTTAGGACTGGGAAACAAACGCTAATTCGCCTTACAAGAAACACACTCTGCTTTTGAGAAAAGAGCACTCTTCTACTCTACTGTGTTTCCTATGGGGTCCGAACAGTGAGCTTGCTCAGAACAAAAGAACTGTGCTTCCTACACACACGGCCATATCTAGTTCAATTCTGCTTAGGAACCTGACCAGAGCAGTAGATCCTCTTCAGTCCAATACACTGTACTTGCTGGGAACAGACGCCAGTGCTATTTGTCCTGTGTATGGCAATGGCAGCGCAATAGTGACTATTCTTACCATAAAACAACCCTTGCTCGTAGGACCACAAACTGCATGTGATTCAACTCCATTTAGGACTGGGAAACAAACGCTAGCTCGCCTTACAAGAAACACACTCTGCTTTTGAGAAAAGAGCACTCTTCTACTCTACTGTGTTTCCTATAGGGTCCGAACAGTGAGCTTGCTCAGAACAAAAGAACTGTGCTTCCTACACACATAGACCATATCTAGTTCAACTCTGCTTAGGAAACTGACAAGAACAGTAGCTCCTATTCAGTCCAATACACTGTACTTGCTGGGAACAGACGCGAGTGCTATTTGCACTGTCTATGGCAATTGAAGCACAATAGTGACTCGTCTTACCAGAAAACAACTCTTACTCGTAGGACAAAAAACTGCATGTGACTCAACTCCATTTAGGACTTGGAAACAAATGCTAGCTCGCCTTACAAGAAACACACTCTGCTTTTGAGAAAAGATCACTCTTCTACTCTACTGTGTTTCCTATAGGGCCAGAACAGTGAGCTTGCTCAGAACAAATGAACTGTGCTTCCTAGACACACGGGCAATATCTAGTTCAACTCTGCTTAGGAAACTGAGAAGAACAGTAGCTCCTCTTCAGTCCAATACACTGTACTTGCTGGGAACAGACGCCAGTGCTTTTTGTCCTGTGTATGGCAATGGCAGCGCAATAGTGACTATTCTTACCATAAAAAAAACTCTTGCCTCTAGGACCAGAAACTTCATGTGATTCAACTCCATTTAGGACTGGGAAACAAACGCTAGCTCTCCGTACAAGAAACACACTCTGCTTTAGAAAAAGAGCACTCTTCTACTCTACTGTGTTTCCTATAGGGCCAGAACAGTGAGCTTGCTCAGAACATAAGAACTGTGCTTCCTGCACACACGGGCCATATCTAGTTCAACTCTGCTTCGGAAACTGAGAAGAACAGTAGGTCCTCTTCAGTCCGATACACTGTACTTGCTGGTAGCAGACGCAAGTGCTATTTGCCCTGTGTATGGCAATGGGAGCGCAATAGTGACTTTCCTTACCTGAAAACAACTCTTGTTCGTAGGACCAGAGACTGCATGTGATTCAACTCCATTTAGGACTGGGAAACAAACGCGAGCTCGCCTTACAAGAAACACACTGCTTTAGAGAAAAGAACACTCTTCTACTCTACTGTGTTTCCTACAGGGCCAGAATAGTGAGCTTGCTAAGAACAAAAGAACTGTGCTTCCCACACACGGGCCATATCTAGTTCAACTCTGCTTAGTAAACTGACAAGAACAGTAGCTCCTATTCAGTCCAATACACTGTACTTGCTTGGAAAAGACGCGAGTGCTATTTGTCTTGTGTATGGCAATGGGAGCGCAATAGTGACTTTCCTTACTAGAAAACAACTCTTGTTCGTAGGACCAGAAACTGCATGTGATTCAACTCCATTTAGGACTAGGAAACAAACGCTAGCTTGCCTTACAAAAACACACTCTGCTTTTGAGTAAAGAGCACTCTTCTACTCTACTGTGTTTCCTATAGTGCCAGAACAGTGAGCTTGCTCAGAACATAAGAACCGTGCTTCATACACACACGGGTCTTACCTAGTTCAACTCTGCTTAGGAAACTGACAAGACATTAGATCCTCTTCAGTCCGATACACTGTACTTGCTGGGAACAGACGCCAGTGCTATTTGCACTGTGTATGGCAATGGGAGCACAATAGTGACTTTCCTTACCAGAAAACAACTCTTGCTCGTAGGACCAGAAACTGCATGTGATTCAACTCCATTTAGGACTGGGAAACAAACGCTAATTCGCCTTACAAGAAACACACTCTGCTTTTGAGAAAAGAGCACTCTTCTACTCTACTGTGTTTCCTATGGGGTCCGAACAGTGAGCTTGCTCAGAACAAAAGAACTGTGCTTCCTACACACACGGCCATATCTAGTTCAATTCTGCTTAGGAACCTGACCAGAGCAGTAGATCCTCTTCAGTCCAATACACTGTACTTGCTGGGAACAGACGCCAGTGCTATTTGTCCTGTGTATGGCAATGGCAGCGCAATAGTGACTATTCTTACCATAAAACAACCCTTGCTCGTAGGACCACAAACTGCATGTGATTCAACTCCATTTAGGACTGGGAAACAAACGCTAGCTCGCCTTACAAGAAACACACTCTGCTTCTGAGAAAAGAGCACTCTTCTACTCTACTGTGTTTCCTATAGGGTCCGAACAGTGAGCTTGCTCAGAACAAAAGAACTGTGCTTCCTACACACATAGACCATATCTAGTTCAACTCTGCTTAGGAAACTGACAAGAACAGTAGCTCCTATTCAGTCCAATACACTGTACTTGCTGGGAACAGACGCGAGTGCTATTTGCACTGTCTATGGCAATTGGAGCACAATAGTGACTCGTCTTACCAGAAAACAACTCTTGCTCGTAGGACAAAAAACTGCATGTGACTCAACTCCATTTAGGACTTGGAAACAAATGCTAGCTCGCCTTACAAGAAACACACTCTGCTTTTGAGAAAAGATCACTCTTCTACTCTACTGTGTTTCATATAGGGCCAGAACAGTGAGCTTGCTCAGAACAAATGAACTGTGCTTCCTAGACACACGGGCAATATCTAGTTCAACTCTGCTTAGGAAACTGAGAAGAACAGTAGCTCCTCTTCAGTCCAATACACTGTACTTGCTGGGAACAGACGCCAGTGCTTTTTGTCCTGTGTATGGCAATGGCAGCACAATAGTGACTATTCTTACCATAAAAAAAACTCTTGCCTCTAGGACCAGAAACTTCATGTGATTCAACTCCATTTAGGACTGGGAAACAAACGCTAGCTCTCCGTACAAGAAACACACTCTGCTTTAGAAAAAGAGCACTCTTCTACTCTACTGTGTTTCCTATAGGGCCAGAACAGTGAGCTTGCTCAGAACATAAGAACTGTGCTTCCTACACACACGGGCCATATCTAGTTCAACTCTGCTTCGGAAACTGAGAAGAACAGTAGGTCCTCTTCAGTCCGATACACTGTACTTGCTGGTAGCAGACGCAAGTGCTATTTGCCCTGTGTATGGCAATGGGAGCGCAATAGTGACTTTCCTTACCTGAAAACAACTCTTGTTCGTAGGACCAGAGACTGCATGTGATTCAACTCCATTTAGGACTGGGAAACAAACGCGAGCTCGCCTTACAAGAAACACACTGCTTTAGAGAAAAGAACACTCTTCTACTCTACTGTGTTTCCTACAGGGCCAGAATAGTGAGCTTGCTAAGAACAAAAGAACTGTGCTTCCCACACACGGGCCATATCTAGTTCAACTCTGCTTAGTAAACTGACAAGAACAGTAGCTCCTATTCAGTCCAATACACTGTACTTGCTTGGAAAAGACGCGAGTGCTATTTGTCTTGTGTATGGCAATGGGAGCGCAATAGTGACTTTCCTTACTAGAAAACAACTCTTGTTCGTAGGACCAGAAACTGCATGTGATTCAACTCCATTTAGGACTAGGAAACAAACGCTAGCTTGCCTTACAAAAACACACTCTGCTTTTGAGTAAAGAGCACTCTTCTACTCTACTGTGTTTCCTATAGTGCCAGAACAGTGAGCTTGCTCAGAACATAAGAACTGTGCTTCATACACACACGGGTCTTATCTAGTTCAACTCTGCTTAGGAAACTGACAAGACATTAGATCCTCTTCAGTCCGATACACTGTACTTGCTGGGAACAGACGCCAGTGCTATTTGCACTGTGTATGGCAATGGGAGCACAATAGTGACTTTCCTTACCAGAAAACAACTCTTGCTCGTAGGACCAGAAACTGCATGTGATTCAACTCCATTTAGGACTGGGAAACAAACGCTAATTCGCCTTACAAGAAACACACTCTGCTTTTGAGAAAAGAGCACTCTTCTACTCTACTGTGTTTCCTATGGGGTCCGAACAGTGAGCTTGCTCAGAACAAAAGAACTGTGCTTCCTACACACACGGCCATATCTAGTTCAATTCTGCTTAGGAACCTGACCAGAGCAGTAGATCCTCTTCAGTCCAATACACTGTACTTGCTGGGAACAGACGCCAGTGCTATTTGTCCTGTGTATGGCAATGGCAGCGCAATAGTGACTATTCTTACCATAAAACAACCCTTGCTCGTAGGACCACAAACTGCATGTGATTCAACTCCATTTAGGACTGGGAAACAAACGCTAGCTCGCCTTACAAGAAACACACTCTGCTTTTGAGAAAAGAGCACTCTTCTACTCTACTGTGTTTCCTATAGGGTCCGAACAGTGAGCTTGCTCAGAACAAAAGAACTGTGCTTCCTACACACATAGACCATATCTAGTTCAACTCTGCTTAGGAAACTGACAAGAACAGTAGCTCCTATTCAGTCCAATACACTGTACTTGCTGGGAACAGACGCGAGTGCTATTTGCACTGTCTATGGCAATTGGAGCACAATAGTGACTCGTCTTACCAGAAAACAACTCTTGCTCGTAGGACAAAAAACTGCATGTGACTCAACTCCATTTAGGACTTGGAAACAAATGCTAGCTCGCCTTACAAGAAACACACTCTGCTTTTGAGAAAAGATCACTCTTCTACTCTACTGTGTTTCCTATAGGGCCAGAACAGTGAGCTTGCTCAGAACAAATGAACTGTGCTTCCTAGACACACGGGCAATATCTAGTTCAACTCTGCTTAGGAAACTGAGAAGAACAGTAGCTCCTCTTCAGTCCAATACACTGTACTTGCTGGGAACAGACGCCAGTGCTTTTTGTCCTGTGTATGGCAATGGCAGCGCAATAGTGACTATTCTTACCATAAAAAAAACTCTTGCCTCTAGGACCAGAAACTTCATGTGATTCAACTCCATTTAGGACTGGGAAACAAACGCTAGCTCTCCGTACAAGAAACACACTCTGCTTTAGAAAAAGAGCACTCGTCTACTCTGCTGTGTTTCCTATAGGGCCAGAACAGTGAGCTTGCTCAGAACGTAAGAACTGTGCTTCCTACACACACGTGCCATATCTAGTTCAACTCTGCTTAGGAAACTGAGAAGAACAGTAGGTCCTCTTCAGTCCAATACACTGTATCTGCTGGGAACGGACGCATGTGCTATTTGCACTGTGTATGACAAAGGGAGCGCAATAGTGACTTTCCCTACCAGAAACAACTCTTGCTCGTAGGACCAGAAACTGCATGTGATTCAACTCCATTTAGGATTGGGAAACAAACGCTAGCTCGCCTTACAAGAAACACACTGCTTTAGAGAAAAAAGCACTCTTATACTCTACTGTGTTTCCTACAGGGCCAGAAGAGTGAGCTTGCTCAGAAAAAAAGAACTGTGCTTCCCACACACGGTCCATATCTAGTTCAACTCTTCTTAGGAAACTGACAAGTACAGTAGATCCTCTTCAGTCCAATAGACTGTACTTACTGGGAACAGACGCCAGTGCTATTTGCACTGTGTATGGCAATTGGAGCACAATAGTGACTCGTCTTACCAGAAAACAACTCTTGCTCATAGGACAAAAAACTGCATGTGACTCAACTCCATTTAGGACTGGGAAACAAACTCTAGCTGCTTTACAAGAAACACACTCTGCTTTTGAGAAAAGAGCACTCTTTTACTCTACTGTGTTTCCTATAGGGCCAGAACAGTGAGCTTGCTCAGAACATAAGAACTGTGCTTCCTACACACACGGGCCATATCTAGTTCAACTCTGCTTAGGAAACTGAGAAGAACAGTAGGTCCTCTTCAGTCCAATACACTGTACTTGCTGGTAACAGACGCGAGTGCTATTTGCACTGTGTATGGCAATGAGATCGCAATAGTGATTTTCCTTACCAGAAAACAACTCTTGCTCGTAGGACCAGAAACTGCATGTGATTCAACGCCATTTAGGACTGGGAAACAAATGCTAGCTCGCCTTACAAGAAACGCACTCTGCTTTTGAGAAAAGAAAACTCTTCTACTCTACTGTGTTTCCAATGGGGTCCAAACAGTGAGCTTGCTCAGAACAAAAGAACTGTGCTTTTTACACACATGGACCATATCTAGCTCAACTCTGCTTATGAACCTGACAAGAACAGCAGCTCCTCTTCAGTCCAATACACTGTAATTGCTGGGAACAGACGCGAGTGCTATTTGCCCTGTGTATGGCAATGACAGCGCAATAGTGACTTTTTTTTACCAGAAAACAACTCTTGCTCGTAGGAACACAAACTGCATGTGATTCAACGCCATTTATGACTGGGAAACAAATGCTAGCTCGCCTTACAAGAAACACTCTCTGCTTTTTAGAAAAGAGCACTCTTCTACTCTACTGTGTTTCCTATGGGGTCCAAACAGTGAGCTTGCTCAGAACAAAAGAACTGTGCTTCCTACACACATCGACCATATCTAGTTCAACTCTGCTTAGGAAACTGACAAGAACAGTAGCTCCTCTTCAGTCCAATACACTGTACTTGCGGGGAAGAGACGCGAGTGCTATTTGCACTGTGTATGGCAATGGGTGCGCAATAGTGACTTTCCTTACCAGAAAACAACTCTTGCTCGTAGGACAAAAAACTGCATGTGACTCAACTCCATTTAGGTCTGGGAAACAAACGCTAGCTCACCTTACAAGAAACACACTCTGCTTTTGAGAAAAGAGCACTCTTCTACTCTATTGTGTTTCCTATGGGGTCTGAAGAGTGAGCTTTCTCAGAAAAAAAGAACTGTGCTTCCTACACACACAGCCATATCTAGTTCAATTCTGCTTAGGAACCTGACAAGAACAATAGCTCCTCTTCAGTCCAATACACTGTACTGCTGGGAACAGAAGCCAGTGCTATTTGTCCTGTGTATGGCAATGGCAGCGCAATAGTGACTATTCTTACCATAAAACAACTCTTGCTCGTAGAACCAGAAACTGCATGTGATTCCACTCCATTTAGGACTGGGAAACAAACGCTAGCTCGCCTTACAAGAAACACACTCTGCTTTTGAGAAAAGAGCACTCTTCTACTCTATGGTGTTTCCTATGGGGTCCAAACAGTGAGCTTGCTCAGAACAAAAGAACTGTGCTTCCTACACACATGGACCATATCTAGTTCAACTCTGCTTAGGAAACTGACAAGAGCAGTAGCTCCTCTTCAGTCCAATACACTGTACTTGCTGGGAACAGACGCGAGTGCTGTTTGCCCTGTGTATGGCATTTGGAGCGCAATAGTGACTCTTCTTACCAGAAAACAACTCTTGCTCGTAGGACCAAAAACTGTCTGTGACTCAACTCCATTTAGGACTGGGAAACAAACGCGAGCTCGCCTTACAAGAAACACACTCTGCTTTAGAGAAAAGAGCACTCTTCTACTCTACTGTGTTTCCTATAGGGCCAGAAAAGTGAGCTTGCTCAGAATAAAAGAACTGTGCTTCCTACACACACGCGCCATATCTAGTTCAACTCTGCTTAGGAAACTGACAAGAACAGTAGCTCCTCTTCAGTCCGATACACTGTATTGCTGAGAACAGATGCGAGTGCTATTTGCACTGTGAATGGCAATTGGAGCACAATAGTGACTCGTCTTACCAGAAAACAACTCTTGCTCGTAGGACAAAAAACTGCATGTGACTCAACTCCATTTAGGACTGGGAAACAAACTCTAGCTCGCCTTACAAGAAACACACTCTGCTTTTGAGAAAAGAGCAGTATTCTACTCTAATGTGTTTCCTATAGGGCCAGAACATTGAGCTTGCTCAGAAAAAAAGAACTGTGCTTCCTACACACACAGGCAATATCTAGTTTAACTCTGCTTGGAAACTGAGAAGAACAGTAGCTCCTCTTCAGTCCAATACACTGTACTTGCTGGGAACAGATGCCAGTGCTATTTGCACTGTGTATGGCAATGGGAGCACAATAGTAACTTTCCTTACCAGAAAACAACTCTTGCTTGTAGGACCAGAAACTGCATGCGATTCAACTCCATTTACGACTGGGAAACAAATGCTAGCTTGCCTTACAAGAAACACACTCTGCTTTTGAGAAAAGAGCACTCTTCTACTCTACTGTGTTTCCTATGGGGTCCAAACAGAGAGCTTGCTCAGAACAAAAGAACTGTGCTTCCTACACACACGGACCATATGTAGTTAAATTCTGCTTAGGAACCTGACAAGAACAGTAGCTCCTCTTCAGTCCAATACACTGTACTTGCTGGGAACAAACGGGAATGCTATTTGCACTGTGTATGGCAATGAGAGCGCAATAGTGACTTTCCTTACCAGAAAACAACTCTTGCTCGTAGGAAAAAAAACTGCATGTGACTCAACTCCATTTAGGACTGGGAAACAAACTCTAGCTCGCCTTACAAGAAACAAACTCTGCTTTTGAGAAAAGAGCAGTATTCTACTCTAATGTGTTTCCTATGGGGTCCAAACAGTGAGCTTGCTCAGAACAAAAGAACTGTGCTTCCTACACACATGGACCATATGTAGTTCAATTCTGATTAGGAAGCTGACAAGAACAGTAGATCCTCTTCAGTCCAATACACTGTACTTGCTGGGAACAGATGCCAGTGCTATTTGCACTGTGTATGGCAATGGGAGCACAATAGTAACTTTCCTTACCAGAAAACAACTCTTGCTTGTAGGACCAGAAACTGCATGCGATTCAACTCCATTTACGACTGGGAAACAAATGCTAGCTTGCCTTACAAGAAACACACTCTGCTTTTGAGAAAAGAGCACTCTTCTACTCTACTGTGTTTCCTATGGGGTCCAAACAGAGAGCTTGCTCAGAACAAAAGAACTGTGCTTCCTACACACACGGACCATATGTAGTTAAATTCTGCTTAGGAACCTGACAAGAACAGTAGCTCCTCTTCAGTCCAATACACTGTACTTGCTGGGAACAAACGGGAATGCTATTTGCACTGTGTATGGCAATGAGAGCGCAATAGTGACTTTCCTTACCAGAAAACAACTCTTGCTCGTAGGACAAAAAACTGCATGTGACTCAACTCCATTTAGGACTGGGAAACAAACTCTAGCTCGCCTTACAAGAAACAAACTCTGCTTTTGAGAAAAGAGCAGTATTCTACTCTAATGTGTTTCCTATGGGGTCCAAACAGTGAGCTTGCTCAGAACAAAAGAACTGTGCTTCCTACACACATGGACCATATGTAGTTCAATTCTGCTTAGGAAGCTGACAAGAACAGTAGATCCTCTTCAGTCCAATACACTGTAGTTGCTGCGAACAGATGCCAGTGCTATTTGTCCTGTGTATGGCAATGGCAGCGCAATAGTGAATCTTCTTAACAGAAAACAACTCTTGCTCATAGGACCAAAAACTGCATGTGACTCAAATCCATTTAGGACTGGGAAACAAACGCGAGCTCGCCTAACAAGAAACACACTCTGCTTTATAGAAAAGAGCACTCTTCTACTCTACTGTGTTTCCTATAGGGCCGGAACAGTGAGCTTGCTCAGAACATAAGAACTGTGCTTTCTACACACACGGTCCTTATCTAGTTCAACTCTGCTTAGGAAACTGACAAGAACAGTAGCTCCTCTTCAGTCTGATACACTGTACTTGCTGGGAACAGACGCGAGTGCTATTTGCACTCTGTATGGCAATGGGAGCGCAATAGTTACTTTCCTTACCAGAAAACAACTCTTGCTCGTAGGACCAGAAATTGCATGTGATTCAACTCCATTTAGGACTGGGAAACAAACGCTAGCTTGCCTTACAAGAAACACACTCTGCTTTTGAGAAAAGAGCACTCTTCTACTCTACTGTGTTTCCTAGGGGTCCGAAAAGTGATCTTGCTCAGAACAAAAGCACTGTGCTTCCTACACACACGGCCATATGTAGTTCAATTCTGCTTAGGAAACTGACAAGAACAGTAGATCCTCGTCAGTCCAATACACTGTACTTGATGGGAAAGACGCCAGTGCTATTTGTCCTGTGTATGGCAATGGCAGCACAATAGTGACTATTCTTACCATAAAAAAATCTCTTGCTCGTAAAACCAGAAGCTGCATGTGATTCCACTCCATTTAGGACTGGGAAACAAACGCTAGCTCGCCTTACAAGAAACACACTCTGCTTCTGAGAAAAGAGTTCTCTTCTACTCTATGGTGTTTCCTATGGGGTCCAAACAGTGAGCTTGCTCAGAACAAAAGAACTGTGCTTCCTACACACACGGGCCATATCTAGTTCAACTCTGCTTAGGAAACTGACAAGAGCAGTAGCTCCTCTTCAGTCCAATACACTGTACTTGCTGGGAACAGACGCGAGTGCTATTTGCACTGTGTATGGCATTTGGAGCGCAATAGTGACTCTTCTTACCAGAAAACAACTCTTGCTCGTAGGACCAAAAACTGTCTGTGACTCAACTCCATTTAGGACTGGGAAAGAAACGCGAGCTCGCCTTACAAGAAACACACTCTGCTTTAGAGAAAAGAGCACTCTTCTACTCTACTGAGTTTCCTATAGGGCCAGAAAAGTGAGCTTGCTCAGAACAAAACAACTGTGCTTCCTACACACACGGGCCATATCTAGTTCAACTCTGCTTAGGAAACTTACAAGAACAGTAGCTCCTCTTCAGTCCGATACACTGTACTTGCTGAGAACAGATGCGAGTGCTATTTGCACTGTGAATGGCAATTGGAGCACAATAGTGACTCGTCTTACCAGAAAACAACTCTTGCTCGTAGGACAAAAACCTGCATGTGACTCAACTCCATTTAGGACTGGGAAACAAACTCTAGCTCGCCTTACAAGAAACACACTCTGCTTTTGAGAAAAGAGCAGTATTCTACTCTAATGTGTTTCCTACAGGGCCAGAACATTGAGCTTGCTCAGAAAAAAAGAACTGTGCTTCCTACACACACGGGCAATATCTAGTTTAACTCTGCTTAGGAAACTGAGAAGAACAGTAGCTCCTCTTCAGTCCAATACACTGTACTTGCTGGGAACAGATGCCAGTGATATTTGCACTGTGTATGGCAATGGGAGCGCAATAGTAACTTTCCTTACCAGAAAACAACTCTTGCTTGTAGGACCAGAAACTGCATGTGATTCAACTCCATTTAGGACTGGGAAACAAACGCTAGCTCGCCTTACAAGAAACACACTCTGCTTTAGAGAAAAGAGCACTCTTCTACTCTACTGTGTTTCCTATGGGGTCCAAACAGAGAGCTTGCTCAGAACAAAAGAACTGTGCTTCCTACACACCCGGCCATATCTAGTTCAATTCTGCTTAGGAACCTGACAAGAACAGTAGATCCTGTTCAGTCCAATACACTGTACTTGCTGCGAACAGACGCCAGTACTATTTGTCCTGTGTATTGAAATGGCAGCACAATAGTGACTATTCTTACCATAAAACAACTCTTGCTCGTAGGACAGAAACTGCATGTGATTCCACTCCATTTAGGACTGGGAAACAAACGCTAGCTCGCCTTACCAGAAACACACTCTGCTTTAGAGAAAAGAGCACTCTTCTACTCTACTGTGTTTCCTATGGCTTCCAAACAGTGAGCTTGCTCAGAACAAAAGTACTGTGCTTCCTACACACAAGGACCATATGTAGTTCAACTCTGCTTAGGAAACTGACAAGAACAGTAGCTCCTCTTCAGTCTGATACACTGTACTTGCTGGGAACAGACGCATGTGCTATTTGCACTGTGTATGATAAAGGGAGCGCAATAGTGACTTTCCTTACCAGAAACAACTCTTGCTCGTAGGACCAGAAACTGCATGTGATTCAACTCCATTTAGGACTGGGAAACAAACGCTAGATTGCCTTACAAGAAACACACTGCTTTAGAGAAAAAAGCACTCTTCTACTCTACTGTGTTTCCTACAGGGCCAGAACAGTGAGCTTGCTCAGAACAAAAGAACTGTGCTTCCCACACACGGGCCATATCTAGTTCAACTCTTCTTAGGAAACTGACAAGTACAGTAGATCCTCTTCAGTCCAATAGACTGTACTTGCTGGGAACAGACGCCAGTACTATTTGCACTGTGTATGGCAATTGGAGCACAATAGTGACTCGTCTTACCAGAAAACAACTCTTGCTCATAGGACAAAAAACTGCATGTGACTCAACTCCATTTAGGACTGGGAAACAAACTCTAGCTGCTTTACAAGAAACACACTCTGCTTTTGGGAAAAGAGCACTCTTTTACTCTACTGTGTTTCCTATAGGGCCAGAACAGTGAGCTTGCTCAGAAAAAAAGAACTGTGCTTCCTAAACACACGGGCCATATCTAGTTCAAATCTTCTTAGGAAACTGACAAGAACAGTAGGTCCTCTTCAGTCCAATACACTGTACTTGCTGCGAAAAGATGGGAGGGCTATTTGCACTGTTTATGGCAATAGGAGTGCAATATTGACTTTCCTTACCAGAAAACAACTCTTGCTCATAGGACCAGAAACTGCATGTGATTCCACTCCATATAGGAATGGGAAAAAAACGCTAGCTCGCCTTACAAGAAACACACTCTGCTTTTGAGAAAAGAGCACTCTTCTACTCTACTGTGTTTCCTATGGGGTCCAAACAGTGAGCTTGCTCAGAACAAAAGAACTGTGCTTCCTACACACAGGGCCATATCTAGTTCAATTCTGCTTAGGAACCTGACCAGAGCAGTAGATCCTCTTCAGTCCAATACACTGTACTTGCTGGGAACAGACGCCAGTGCTATTTGTCCTGTATGTGGCAATGGCAGCGCAATAGTTACTATTCTTACCATAAAACAACTCTTGCTCGTAGGACCACAAACTGCATGTGATTCCACTCCATTTAGGACTAGGAAACAAACGCTAGCTCGCCTTACAAGAAACACACTCTGCTTTAGAGAAAAGAGCACTCTTCTACTCTACTGTGTTTCCTATAGGGCCAGAACAGTGAGCTTGCTCAGAACATAAGAACTGTGCTTCCTACACACACGGGCCATATCTAGTTCAACTCTGCTTCGGAAACTGAGAAGAACAGTAGGTCCTCTTCAGTCCGATACACTGTACTTGCTGGTAGCAGACGCAAGTGCTATTTGCCCTGTGTATGGCAATGGGAGCGCAATAGTGACTTTCCTTACCTGAAAACAACTCTTGTTCGTAGGACCAGAAACTGCATGTGATTCAACTCCATTTAGGACTGGGAAACAAACGCGAGCTCGCCTTACAAGAAACACACTGCTTTAGAGAAAAGAACACTCTTCTACTCTACTGTGTTTCCTACAGGGCCAGAATAGTGAGCTTGCTAAGAACAAAAGAACTGTGCTTCCCACACACGGGCCATATCTAGTTCAACTCTGCTTAGTAAACTGACAAGAACAGTAGCTCCTATTCAGTCCAATACACTGTACTTGCTTGGAAAAGACGCGAGTGCTATTTGTCTTGTGTATGGCAATGGGAGCGCAATAGTGACTTTCCTTACTAGAAAACAACTCTTGTTCGTAGGACCAGAAACTGCATGTGATTCAACTCCATTTAGGACTAGGAAACAAACGCTAGCTTGCCTTACAAAAACACACTCTGCTTTTGAGTAAAGAGCACTCTTCTACTCTACTGTGTTTCCTATAGTGCCAGAACAGTGAGCTTGCTCAGAACATAAGAACTGTGCTTCATACACACACGGGTCTTATCTAGTTCAACTCTGCTTAGGAAACTGACAAGACATTAGATCCTCTTCAGTCCGATACACTGTACTTGCTGGGAACAGACGCCAGTGCTATTTGCACTGTGTATGGCAATGGGAGCACAATAGTGACTTTCCTTACCAGAAAACAACTCTTGCTCGTAGGACCAGAAACTGCATGTGATTCAACTCCATTTAGGACTGGGAAACAAACGCTAATTCGCCTTACAAGAAACACACTCTGCTTTTGAGAAAAGAGCACTCTTCTACTCTACTGTGTTTCCTATGGGGTCCGAACAGTGAGCTTGCTCAGAACAAAAGAACTGTGCTTCCTACACACACGGCCATATCTAGTTCAATTCTGCTTAGGAACCTGACCAGAGCAGTAGATCCTCTTCAGTCCAATACACTGTACTTGCTGGGAACAGACGCCAGTGCTATTTGTCCTGTGTATGGCAATGGCAGCGCAATAGTGACTATTCTTACCATAAAACAACCCTTGCTCGTAGGACCACAAACTGCATGTGATTCAACTCCATTTAGGACTGGGAAACAAACGCTAGCTCGCCTTACAAGAAACACACTCTGCTTTTGAGAAAAGAGCACTCTTCTACTCTACTGTGTTTCCTATAGGGTCCGAACAGTGAGCTTGCTCAGAACAAAAGAACTGTGCTTCCTACACACATAGACCATATCTAGTTCAACTCTGCTTAGGAAACTGACAAGAACAGTAGCTCCTATTCAGTCCAATACACTGTACTTGCTGGGAACAGACGCGAGTGCTATTTGCACTGTCTATGGCAATTGGAGCACAATAGTGACTCGTCTTACCAGAAAACAACTCTTGCTCGTAGGACAAAAAACTGCATGTGACTCAACTCCATTTAGGACTTGGAAACAAATGCTAGCTCGCCTTACAAGAAACACACTCTGCTTTTGAGAAAAGATCACTCTTCTACTCTACTGTGTTTCCTATAGGGCCAGAACAGTGAGCTTGCTCAGAACAAATGAACTGTGCTTCCTAGACACACGGGCAATATCTAGTTCAACTCTGCTTAGGAAACTGAGAAGAACAGTAGCTCCTCTTCAGTCCAATACACTGTACTTGCTGGGAACAGACGCCAGTGCTTTTTGTCCTGTGTATGGCAATGGCAGCGCAATAGTGACTATTCTTACCATAAAAAAAACTCTTGCCTCTAGGACCAGAAACTTCATGTGATTCAACTCCATTTAGGACTGGGAAACAAACGCTAGCTCTCCGTACAAGAAACACACTCTGCTTTAGAAAAAGAGCACTCTTCTACTCTACTGTGTTTCCTATAGGGCCAGAACAGTGAGCTTGCTCAGAACATAAGAACTGTGCTTCCTACACACACGGGCCATATCTAGTTCAACTCTGCTTCGGAAACTGAGAAGAACAGTAGGTCCTCTTCAGTCCGATACACTGTACTTGCTGGTAGCAGACGCAAGTGCTATTTGCCCTGTGTATGGCAATGGGAGCGCAATAGTGACTTTCCTTACCTGAAAACAACTCTTGTTCGTAGGACCAGAGACTGCATGTGATTCAACTCCATTTAGGACTGGGAAACAAACGCGAGCTCGCCTTACAAGAAACACACTGCTTTAGAGAAAAGAACACTCTTCTACTCTACTGTGTTTCCTACAGGGCCAGAATAGTGAGCTTGCTAAGAACAAAAGAACTGTGCTTCCCACACACGGGCCATATCTAGTTCAACTCTGCTTAGTAAACTGACAAGAACAGTAGCTCCTATTCAGTCCAATACACTGTACTTGCTTGGAAAAGACGCGAGTGCTATTTGTCTTGTGTATGGCAATGGGAGCGCAATAGTGACTTTCCTTACTAGAAAACAACTCTTGTTCGTAGGACCAGAAACTGCATGTGATTCAACTCCATTTAGGACTAGGAAACAAACGCTAGCTTGCCTTACAAAAACACACTCTGCTTTTGAGTAAAGAGCACTCTTCTACTCTACTGTGTTTCCTATAGTGCCAGAACAGTGAGCTTGCTCAGAACATAAGAACTGTGCTTCATACACACACGGGTCTTATCTAGTTCAACTCTGCTTAGGAAACTGACAAGACATTAGATCCTCTTCAGTCCGATACACTGTACTTGCTGGGAACAGACGCCAGTGCTATTTGCACTGTGTATGGCAATGGGAGCACAATAGTGACTTTCCTTACCAGAAAACAACTCTTGCTCGTAGGACCAGAAACTGCATGTGATTCAACTCCATTTAGGACTGGGAAACAAACGCTAATTCGCCTTACAAGAAACACACTCTGCTTTTGAGAAAAGAGCACTCTTCTACTCTACTGTGTTTCCTATAGGGCCAGAACAGTGAGCTTGCTCAGAACAAATGAACTGTGCTTCCTAGACACACGGGCAATATCTAGTTCAACTCTGCTTAGGAAACTGAGAAGAACAGTAGCTCCTCTTCAGTCCAATACACTGTACTTGCTGGGAACAGACGCCAGTGCTTTTTGTCCTGTGTATGGCAATGGCAGCGCAATAGTGACTATTCTTACCATAAAAAAAACTCTTGCCTCTAGGACCAGAAACTTCATGTGATTCAACTCCATTTAGGACTGGGAAACAAACGCTAGCTCTCTGTACAAGAAACACACTCTGCTTTAGAAAAAGAGCACTCGTCTACTCTACTGTGTTTCCTATAGGGCCAGAACAGTGAGCTTGCTCAGAACGTAAGAACTGTGCTTCCTACACACACGTGCCATATCTAGTTCAACTTTGCTTAGGAAACTGAGAAGAACAGTAGGTCCTCTTCAGTCCAATACACTGTATCTGCTGGGAACGGACGCATGTGCTATTTGCACTGTGTATGACAAAGGGAGCGCAATAGTGACTTTCCCTACCAGAAACAACTCTTGCTCGTAGGACCAGAAACTGCATGTGATTCAACTCCATTTAGGATTGGGAAACAAACGCTAGCTCGCCTTACAAGAAACACACTGCTTTAGAGAAAAAAGCACTCTTCTACTCTACTGTGTTTCCTACAGGGCCAGAACAGTGAGCTTGCTCAGAAAAAAAGAACTGTGCTTCCCACACACGGTCCATATCTAGTTCAACTCTTCTTAGGAAACTGACAAGTACAGTAGATCCTCTTCAGTCCAATAGACTGTACTTGCTGGGAACAGACGCCAGTGCTATTTGCACTGTGTATGGCAATTGGAGCACAATAGTGACTCGTCTTACCAGAAAACAACTCTTGCTCATAGGACAAAAAACTGCATGTGACTCAACTCCATTTAGGACTGGGAAACAAACTCTAGCTGCTTTACAAGAAACACACTCTGCTTTTGAGAAAAGAGCACTCTTTTACTCTACTGTGTTTCCTATAGGGCCAGAACAGTGAGCTTGCTCAGAACATAAGAACTGTGCTTCCTACACACACGGGCCATATCTAGTTCAACTCTGCTTAGGAAACTGAGAAGAACAGTAGGTCCTGTTCAGTCCAATACACTGTACTTGCTGGTAACAGACGCATGTGCTATTTGCACTGTGTATGGCAATGGGAGCACAATAGTGACTTTCCTTACCTGAAAACAACTCTTGTTCGTAGGACCAGAGACTGCATGTGATTCAACTCCATTTAGGACTGGGAAACAAACGCGAGCTCGCCTTACAAGAAACACACTGCTTTAGAGAAAAGAGCACTCTTCTACTCTACTGTGTTTCCTACAGGGCCAGAATAGTGAGCTTGCTCAGAACAAAAGAACTGTGCTTCCCACACACGGGCCATATCTAGTTCAACTCTGCTTAGTAAACTGACAAGAACAGTAGCTCCTATTCAGTCCAATACACTGTACTTGCTGGGAAAAGACGGGAGTGCTATTTGTCTTGTGTATGGCAAGGGAGCGCAATAGTGACTTTCCTTACCAGAAAACAACTCTTGTTCGTAGGACCAGAAACTGCATGTGATTGAACTCCATTTAGGACTAGGAAATAAACGCTGGCTCGCCTTACAAAAACACACTCTGCTTTTGAGAAAAGAGCACTCTTCTACTCTACTGTGTTTCCTATGGGGTCCGAACAGTGAGCTTGCTCAGAACAAAAGAACTGTGCTTCCTACATACACGGCCATATCTCATTCAATTCTGCTTAGGAACCTGACAAGAACAGTAGATCCTCTTCAGTCCAATACACTGAACTTGCTGGGAACAGACACCAGTGCTATTTGTCCTGTGTATGGCAATGGCAGCGCAATAGTGACTATTCTTACCATAAAACAACTCTTGCTCGTAGGACCAGAAACTGCATGTGATTTCACTCCATTTAGGACTGGGACACAAACGCTAGCACGCCTTACGAGAAACACACTCTGCTTTAGAGAAAAGAGCACTCTTCTACTCTACTGTGTTTCCTATGGGGTCCAAACAGTGAGCTTGCTCAGAACAAAAGAACTGTGCTTCCTACACACGAGGACCATATGTAGTTCAACTCTGCTTAGGAAACTGACAAGAACAGTAGCTCCTATTCAGTCCAATACACTGTACTTGCTGGGAAAAGACGGGAGTGCTATTTGCCCTGTGTATGGCAATGGGAGCGCAATAGTGACTTTCCTTACCAGAAAACAACTCTTGTTCGTAGGACCAGAAACTGCATGGGATTCAACTCCATTTAGGACTGGGACACAAACGCTAGCTCGCCTTACAAGAAACACACTCTGCTTTAGAGAAAAGAGCACTGTTCTACTCTACTGTGTTTCCTATAGGCCCAGAACAGTGAGCTTGCTCAGAACATAAGAACTGTGCTTCCTACACACAGGGTCATATCTCGTTCAAGTCTGCTTAGGAACCTGACAAGAACAGTAGATCCTCTTCAGTCCAATACACTGTACTTGCTGGGAACAGACGCCAGTGCTATTTGTCCTGTGTAGGGCAATGGCAGTGCAATAGTGACTCTTCTTACCAGAAAACAACTCTTGCTCTTATTACCAGAAACTGCATGTGATTCAACTCCATTTAGGACTGGGAAACAAACTCTAGCTCGCCTTACAAGAAACACACTCTGCTTTTGAGAAAAGAGCACTCTTCTACTCTACTGTGTTTCCTATAGGGCCAGAACAGTGAGCTTGCTCAGAAAAAAGGAACTGTACTTCCTAAACACACGGGCCATATCTAGTTCAACTCTGCTTAGGAAACTGAGAAGAACAGTAGCTCCTCTTCAGTCCAATACACTGTACTTGCTGGGAACAGACGGGAGGGCTATTTGCACTGTGTATGGCAATGGGAGCGCAATAGTGACTTTCCTTACCAGAAAACAACTCTTGCTCGTAGGACCTGAAACTGCATGTGATTACACTCCATTTGGGACTGGGAAACAAACGCTAGCTCGCCTTACAAGAAACACACTCTGCTTTAGAGAAAAGAGCACTCTTCTACTCTACTGTGTTTCCTATGGGGTCCAAACAGTGAGCTTGTTCAGAACAAAAGAACTATGCTTCCTACACACACGGACCATATCTAGTTCAACTCTGCTTAGTAAACTGACAAGAACAGTAGCTCCTATTCAGTCCAATACACTGTACTTGCTGAGAAAAGACGCGAGTGCTATTTGACTTGTGTAGGGCAATGGGAGCGCAATAGTGACTTTCCTTACCAGAAAACAACTCTTGTTCGTAGGACCAGAAACTGCATGTGATTCAACTCCATTTAGGACTAGGAAACAAACGCTAGCTCGCCTTACAAGAAACACACTCTGCTTTTGAGAAAAGAGCACTCTTCTACTCTACTGTGTTTCCTGTAGGGCCAGAACAATGAGCTTGCTCAGATCATAAGAACTGTGCTCCTACACACGGGCCATATCTAGTTCCACTCTGCTTAGGAAACTGACAAGAACAGTAGATCCTCTTCAGTCCGATACACTGTACTTGCTGGGAACAGACGCGAGAGCTATTTGCACTATGTATGGCAAGGGGAGCGCAATAGTGACTTTCCTTACCAGAAATCAACTCTTGCTCTTAGGACCAGAAACTGCATGTGATTCAACTCCATTTAGGACTGTGAAACAAACGCTAGTTCGCCTTACAAGAAACACACTCTGATTTTGAGAAAAGAGCACTCTTCTACTCTACTGTGTTTCCTATGGTGTCCGAACAGTGAGCTTGTTCAGAACAAAAGAACTGTGCTCCCTACACACACGGCCATATCTAGTTCAATTCTGCTTAGGAACCTGACAAGAACAGTAGATCCTCTTCAGTCCAATATACTGTACTTGCTATGAACAGACACCAGTGCTATTTGTCCTGTGTATGGCAATGGCAGCGCAATAGTGACTATTCTTACCATAAAAAAACTCTTGCTCGTAGGACAAGAAACTGCATGTGATTCCACTCCATTTAGGACTGGGACACAAACGCTAGCTCGCCTTACAAGAAACACACTCTGCTTTTGAGAAAAGAGCACTCTTCTACTCTACTGTGTTTCCTATGGGGTCCGAACAGTGAGCTTGCTCAGAACAAAAGAACTGTGCTTCCTACACACACGGCCATATCTAGATCAATTCTGCTTAGGAACCTGACCAGAGCAGTAGATCCTCTTCAGTTCAATACACTGTACTTGCTGGGAACAGACGCCTGTGCTATTTGTCCTGTATGTGGCAATGGCAGCGCAATAGTGACTATTCTTACCATAAAACAACTCTTGCTCGTAGGACCACAAACTGCATGTGATTCCACTCCATTTAGGACTAGGAAACAAACGCTAGCTCGCCTTACAAGAAACACACTCTGCTTTTGAGAAAAGAGCACTCTTCTACTCTACTGTGTTTCCTATGGGGTCCGAACAATGAGCTTGCTCAGAACAAAAGAACTGTGCTTCCTACACACACGGCCATATCTAGTTCAATTCTGCTTAGGAACCTGACCAGATCAGTAGATCCTCTTCAGTCCAATACACTGTACTTGCTGGGAACAGACGCCAGTGCTATTTGTCCTGTATATGGCAATGGCAGCGCAATAGTGACTATTCTTATCATAAAACAACTCATGCTCGTAGGACCACAAACTGCATGTGATTCCACTCCATTTAGGACTGGGAAACAAACGCTAGCTCGCCTTACAAGAAACACACTATGCTTTTGAGAAAAGAGCACTCTTCTACTCTACTGTGTTTCCTATGGGGTCCAATCAGTGATCTAGGTCAGAACAAAAGAACTGTGCTTCCTACACACATGAACCATATCTAGTTCAACTCTGCTTAGGAAACTGACAAGAACAGTAGCTCCTATTCAGTCCAATACACTGTACTTGCTGGGAACAGACGCGAGTGCTATTTGCACTGTGTATGGCATTTAGAGCGCAATAGTGACTCTTCTTACCAGAAAACAACTCTTGCTCGTAGGACCAAAAACTGTCTGTGACTCAACTCCATTTAGGACTGGGAAACAAACGTGAGCTGGCCTTACAGAAAACACACTCTGCTTTAGAGAAAAGAGCACTCATATACTCTACTGTGTTTCCTGTAGGGCCAGAACAGTGAGCTTGCTCAGAACAAAAGAACTGTGCTTCCTACACACACGGGCCATATCTAGTTCAACTCTGCTTAGGAAACAAACAAGAACAGTAGCTCCTCTTCAGTTCGATACACTGTACTTGCTGAGAACAGACGCAAGTGCTATTTGCACTGTGTATGGCAATGGGAGCGCAATAGTGACTTTCCTTACCAGAAAACAACTCTTGCTCGTAGGACCAGAAACTGCATGTGATTCAACTCCATTTAGGACTGGGAAACAAATGCTAGTTCGCCTTACATGAAACACACTCTGCTTTTGAGAAAAGAGCACTCTTCTTCTCTACTGTGTTTCCTATGGGGTCCAAAGAGTGAGCTTGCTCAGAACAAAAGAACTGTGCTTCCTACACATACGGGCCATATCTAGTTCAACTCTGCTTAGGAAACAAACAAGAACAGTAGCTCCTCTTCAGTGGAATACACTGTACTTGCGGGGAACAGACGCGAGTGCTATTTGCACTGTGTATGGCAAATGGAGCACAATAGTGACTTGTCTTACCAGAAAACAACTCTTGCTCGTAGGACAAAAAACTGCATGTGACTCAACTCCATTTAGGACTGGGAAACAAACGCTAGCTCGACTTCCGAGAAAAACACTCTGCTTTTGAGAAAAGAGAACTCTTCTACTCTACTGTGTTTCCTATAGGGCCAGAACAGTGAGCTTGCTCAGAAAAAAAGAACTGTACTTCCTAAACACACGGGCCATATCTAGTTCAACTCTGCTTAGGAAACTGAGAAGAACAGTAGCTCCTCTTCAGTCCAATACACTGTACTTGCTGGGAACAGACGGGAAGGCTATTTGCACTGTGTATGGCAATGGGAGCACAATAGTGACTTTCCTTACCAGAAAACAACTCTTGCTCTTAGGACCAGAAACTGCATGTGATTCAACTCCATTTAAGACTGGGAAACAAACGCTAGCTCGACTTACAAGAAACACACTCCGCTTTTGAGAAAAGAGCACTCTTCTACTCTACTGTGTTTCCTAAGGGGCCAGAACAGTGAACTTGCTCAGAACAAAAGAACTGTGCTTCCTACACACACGGCCATATCTAGTTCAATTCTGCTTAGGAAACTGACAAGAACAGTAGCTCCTCTTCAGTCCAATACACTGTACTTGCTGGGAACAGACGCCAGTGCTATTTGTCCTGTATATGGCAATGGCAGCGCAATAGGGACTCTTCTTAACAGAAAACAACTCTTGCTTGTAGGACCAGAAACTGCATGTGATTCAACTCCATTTAGGACTGGGAAACAAATGCTAGCTCGCCTTATATGAAACACAATCTGCTTTTGAGAAAAGAGCACTCTTGTACTCTACTGTGTTTCCTATGGGGTCCAAACAGTGAGCTTGCTCAGAACAAAAGAACTGTGCTTCCAACACACATGGACCATATCTAGTTCAACTCTGCTTAGGAAACTGACAAGAACAATAGCTCCTCTTCCTTCCAATACACTGTACTTGCAGGGAAGAGACGCGAGTGCTATTTGCACTGTGTATGGGAATTGGAGCACAATAGTGACTTGTCTTACCAGAAAACAACTCTTGCTCGTAGGACAAAAAACTGCATGTGACTCAACTCCATTTAGAACTAGGAAACAAACGCTAGCTCGACTTCCAAGAAACACACTCTGCTTTTGAGAAAAGAGCACTCTTCTTCTCTACTGTGTTTCCTATAGAGCCAGAAGAGTGAACTTGCTCAGAACATTAGAACTGTGCCTCCTACACACATGGCCATATCTAGTTCAATTCTGCTTAGGAACCGGACAAGAACAGTAGCTCCTCTTCAGTCTGATACACTGTACTTGTGGGGAACAGACGCGAGTGCTATTTGCACTGTGTATGGCATTGGAGCACAATAGTGACTCGTCTTACCAGAAAACAACTCTTGCTTGTAGTACAAAAACTGCATGTGACTCAACTCCATTTAGGACTGGGAAACAAATGCTAGCTCGACTTACAAGAAACACACTCTGCTTTTGAAAAAAGAGCACTCTTCCACTCTACTGTGTTTCCTATTGGGTCCGAACAGTGAGCTTGCTCAGAAAAAAAGAACTGTGCTTCCTACACACATGGCCATATCTAGTTCAATTCTGCTTAGGAACCTGACAAGAACAGTAGATCCTCTTCAGTCCAATACACTGTACTTGCTGGGAACAGACGCCAGAGCTATTTGTCCTGTGTATGGCAATGGCAGCACAATAGTGACTATTCTTACCAGAAAACAACTCTTGCTTGTAGGACCAGAAACTGCATGTGATTCAACTCCATTTAGGACTGGGAAACAAAAGCTGGCTCACCTTACAATAAACACACTCTGCTTTAGAGAAAAGAGCACTCTTCTACTCTACTGTGTTTCCTATAGTGCCAGAACAGTGAGCTTGCTCAGAACAAAAGAACTGTGCTTCCTACACACACCGACCATATCTAGTTCAATTCTGCTTATGAAACTGACAAGAACAGTAGCTCCTCTTCCGTCCAATACACTGTACTTGCTGGGAAAAGACGGGAGGGCTATTTGCACTGTTTATGGCAATGGGAGTGCAATATTGACTTTCCTTACCAGAAAACAACTCTTGCTCGTAGGACCAGAAACTGCATGTGATTCCACTCCATTTAGGAATGGGAAAAAAACGCTAGCTCGCCTTAAAAGTAACACACTCTGCTTTTGAGAAAAAAGCACTCTTCTACTCTACTGTGTTTCCTAAGGGGTCCGAACAGTGAGCTTGCTCAGAACAAAAAAACTGTGCTTCCTACACAAACGGCCATATCTAGTTCAAGTCTGCTGAGGAACCTGACAAGAACAGTAGATCCTCTTCAGCCCAATACACTGTACTTGCTGCGAACAGATGCCAGTGCTATTTGTCCTGTGTATGGCAATGGCAGCGCAATAGTGACTCTTCTTTCCAGAAAACAACTTTTGCTCGTAGTACCAGAAACTGCATGGGATTCAACTCCATTTAGGATTGGGACACAAACGCTAGCTCGCCTTACAAGAAACACACTTTGCTTTAGAGAAAAGAGCACTCTTCTACTCTACTGTGTTTCCTATGTGTTTCGAACAGTGAGCTTGCTCAGAACAAAAGAACTGTGCTTCATACACACACGGCCATAGCTAGTTCAATTCTGCTTAGGAACCTGACCAGAGCAGTAGATCCTCTTCAGTCCGATACACTGTACTTGCTGGGAACAGACGCCAGTGCTATTTGTCCTGTATATGGCAATGGCAGCGCAATAGTGACTATTCTTACCATAAAACAACTCTTGCTCGTAGGACCACAAACTGCATGTGATTCTACTCCATTTAAGACTGGGAAACAAATGCTAGCTCGCCTTACAAGAAACACACTCTGCTTTTGAGAAAAGAGCACTCTTCTACTCTACTGTGTTTCCTATGGGGTCCACACAGTGAGCTTGCTCAGAACAAAAGAACTGTGCTTCCGACACACATGGTCCATATCTAGTTCAACTCTGCTTAGGAAACTGACAAGAACAGTAGCTCCTATTCAGTCCAATACACTGTACTTGCTGGGAAAAAACGCGAATGCTATTTGCCCTGAGTATGGCAATGGGAGCGCAATAGTGACTTTCCTTACCAGAAAACAACTCTTATTCGTAGGACCAGAAACTGCATGTGATTCAACTCCATTTAGGACTGGGACACAAACGCTAGCTCGCCTTACAAGAAACATACTCTGCTTTTGAGAAAAGAGCACTCTTCTACTCTACTGTTTTTCCTATGGGGTCCGAACAGTGAGCTTGCTCAGAACAAAAGAACTGTGCTTCCTACAGGCATGGCCATATCTAGTTCAATTCTGCTTAGGAACTTGACCAGAGCAGTAGATCCTCTTCAGTCCAATACACTGTACTTGCTGGGAACAGACGCGAGTGCTATTTGCACTGTGTATTGCAATGGGAGCGCAATAGTGACTTTCCTTACCAGAAAACAACTCTTGATCGTAGGATCAGAAACTGCATGTGATTCAACACCATTTAGGACTGGGAAACCAATGCTAGTTCGCCTTACAAGAAACACACTCTGCTTTTCAGAAAAGAGCACTCTTCTACTCTACTGTGTTTCCTATGGGGTCCGAACAGTGAGCTTGCTCAGAACAAAAGAACTGTGCTTTCTACACACACGGGCCATATCTAGTTCAACTCTGCTTAGGAAACAAACAAGAACAGTAGCTCGTCTTCAGTCCAATACACTGTACTTGCTGGGAACAGACGCGAGTGCTATTTGCACTGTGTATGGCAATGGCAGCACAATAGTGACTCTTCTTACCAGAAAACAACTCTTGCTCGTAGGACCAGAAACTGCATGTGATTCAACTCCATTTAGGACTGGGAAACAAATGCTAGCTTTCCTTACATGAAACACACTCTGCTTTTGAGAAAAGAGCACTCTTCTACTCTACTGTGTTTCCTATGGGTTCCGAACAGTGAGCTTGCTCAGAACGAAAGAACTGTGCTTCCTACACACACGGGCCATATCTAGTTCAACTCTGCTTAGGAAACGGACAAGAACAGTAGCTCCTCTTCAATCCAATACACTTTACTTGCAGGGAACAGACGGGACGGCTATTTACACTGTGTATAGCAATTGGAGCACAATAGTGACTCGTCTTACCAGAAAACAACTCTTGCTCGTAGGACAAAAAAAAGCATGTGACTCAACTCCATTTAGAACTGGGAAACAAACCCTAGCTCGCCTTAGAAGAAACACACTCTGCTTTAGAGAAAAGAGCACTCTTCTACTCTACTGTGTTTCCTACGGGGTCCAAACCGTGAGCTTGCTCAGAACAAAAGAACTGTGCTTCCTACACACACGGACCATGTCTAGTTCAACTCTGCTTAGGAAACTGACAAGAACAGTAGATCCTATTCAGTCCAATACACTGTACTTGCTGGGAAAAGACGCGAGTGCTATTTGCCTGTGTAGGGCAATGGGAGCGCAATAGTGACTTTCCTTACCAGAAAACAACTCTTGCTCTTAGGACCAGAAACTGCATGTGATTCAACTCCATTTAGGACTGGGAAACAAACTCTAGCTCGCCTTACAAGAAACACACTCTGCTTTAGAGAAAAGAGCACTCTTCTACTCTACTGTGTTTCCTATGGGGTCCAAACAGTGAGCTTGCTCAGAACAAAGAACTGTGCTTTCTCCACACTCGGGCCATGTCTAGTTCAACTCTGCTTAGGAAATAAACAAGAACAGTAGCTCCTCTTCACTCCAATACACTGTAATTGTGGGGAACAGACTCGAGTGCTATTTGCACTGTGCATGGCATTGGAGCACAATAGTGACTTGTCTTACCAGAAAACAACTCTTGCTCCTAGGACAAAAAACTGCATGTGACTCAACTCCATTTAGGATTGGGAAACAAACGCTAGCTCCACTTCTAAGAAACGCACTCTGCTTTTGAGAAAAGAGCACTCTTCTACTCTACTGTGTTTCCTATGTGTTCCGAAAAGTGAGCTTGCTCAGAACAAAAAAACTGTGCTTCCTACACACATGGCAATATCTAGTTCAAGTCTGCTTAGGAACCTGACAAGAACAGTAGATCCTCTTCAGTCCAATACACTGTACTTGCTGGGAACAGACGCCAGTGCTATTTGTCCTGTGTATGGCAATGGCAGTGCAATAGTGACTCTTCTTACCAGAAAAAAACTCTTGCTCGTAGGACCAGAAACTCATGTGATTCTACTCCATTTAGGACTGGGAAACAAACTCTAGCTCGCTTTACAAGAAACACACTCTGCTTTTGAGAAAAGAGCACTCTCCTACTCTACTGTGTTTCCTATAGGGCCAGAACAGTGAGCTTGCTCAGAAAAAAAGAACTGTACTTCCTACACACACGGGCCACATCTAGTTCAACTCTGCTTAGGAAACTGAGAAGAACAGTAGCTCCTTTTCAGTCCAATACTGTGTAATTGCTCGGAACAGACGGGAGGGCTATTTGCACTGTGTATGGCAATGGGAGCGCAATAGTGACTTTCCTTACCAGAAAACAACTCTTGCTCGTAGGACCAGAAACTGCATGTGATTCCACTCCATTTAGGACTGGGAAACAAACGCTAGCTCGCCTTACAAGAAACACACTCTGCTTTAGAGAAAAGATCACTCTTCTACTCTACTGTGTTTCCTATAGGGCCAGAACAATGAGCTTGCTCAGAACAAAAGAACTGTGCTTCCTACACACGGGCCATATCTAGTTCAACTCTGCTTAGGAAACTGACAAGAACAGTAGCTCCTCTTCAGTCCGATACACTGTACTTGCTGGGAACAGACGCGAGTGCTATTTGCACTGTGTATTGCAATGGTAGCGCAATAGTGACTTTCCTTACCAGAAAACAACTCTTGCTCTTAAAACCAGAATCTGCATGTGATTCAACTCCATTTAGGACTGGTAAACAAACGATAGCTCGCATTACAAGAAACACACTCTGCTTTAGAGAAAAGAGCACTCTTCTACTCTACTGTGTTTCCTATGGGGTCCAAACAGTGAGCTTGCTCAGAACAAAGAACTGTGCTTTCTCCACACACGGGCCATATATAGTTCAACTCTGCTTAGGAAACAAACAAGAACAGTAGCTCCTCTTCTCTCCAATACACTGTACTTGCGGGGAACAGACTCGAGTGCTATTTGCACTGTGTATGGCATTGGAGCACAATCGTGACTTGTCTTACCAGAAAACAACTCTTGCTCCTAGGACAAAAAACTGCATGTGACTCAACTCCATTTAGGACTGGGAAACAAACGCTAGCTCAACTTCCAAGAAACGCACTCTGCTTTTGAGAAAAGAGCACTCTTCTACTCTACTATGTTTCCTATGTGTTCCGAAGGGTGAGCTTGCTCAGAACAAAAAAACTGTGCTTCCTACACACATGGCAATATCTAGTTCAAGTCTGCTTAGGAACCTGACAAGAACAGTAGATCCTCTTCAGTCCAATACACTGTACTTGCTGGGAACAGACGCCAGTGCTATTTGTCCTGTGTATGGCAATGGCAGCGCAATAGTGACTCTTCTTACCAGAAAACAACTCTTGCTCGTAGGACCAGAAACTCATGTGATTCCACTTCATTTAGGACTGGGAAACAAACTCTAGCTCGCTTTACAAGAAACACGCTCTGCTTTTGAGAAAAGAGTACTCTTCTACTCTACTGTGTTTCCTATAGGGCCAGAACAGTGAGCTTCCTCAGAAAAAAAGAACTGTACTTCCTACACACACGGGCCACATCTAGTTCAACTCTGCTTAGGAAACTGAGAAGAACAGTAGCTCCTTTTCAGTCCAATACTCTGTAATTGCTGGGAACAGACGGGAGGGCTATTTGCACTGTGTATGGCTATGGGAGCGCAATAGTGACTTTCCTTACCAGAAAACAACTCTTGCTCGTAGGACAAAAAACTGCATGTGACTCAACTCCATTTAGAACTGGGAAACAAATGCTAGCTCACCTTACAAGAAACACACTCTGCTTTAGAGAAAAGAGCACTCTTCTACTCTACTGTGTTTCCTATGGGGTCCAAACAGTGAGCTTGCTCAGAACAAAAGAACTGTGCTTCCTACACACACGGCCATATCTCGTTCAAGTCTGCTTAGGAACCTGACAAGAACAGTAGATCCTATTCAGTCCAATACACTGTACTTGCTGGGAACAGACGCCAGTGCTATTTGTCCTGTGTAGGGCAATTGCAGCGCAATAGTGACTCTTCTTACCAGAAAACAACTCTTGCTCGTAGGACCAGAAACTGCATGTGATTCAACTCCATTTAGGACTGGGAAACAAACTCTAGCTCGCTTTAGAAGAAACACACTCTGCTTTTGAGAAAAGAGCACTCTTCTACTCTCTTGTGTTTCCTATGGGGTCCGAACAGTGAGCTTGCTCAGAAAAAAGGAACTGTGCTTCCTACACACACGGCCATATCTAGTTCAATTCTGCTTAGGAACCTGACCAGAGCAGTAGATCCTCTTCAGTCCGATACACTGTACTTGCTGGGAACAGACGCGAGTGCTATTTGCACTGTGTATTGCAATGGGAGCGCAATAGTGACTTTCCTTACCAGAAAACAACTCTTGCTCGTAGGATCAGAAACTGCATGTGATTCAACACCATTTAGGACTGGGAAACAAATGCTAGTTCGCCTTACAAGAAACACACTCTGCTTTTGATAAAAGAGCACTCTTCTACTCTACTGTGTTTCCTATGGGGTCCGAACAGTGAGCTTGCTCAGAACAAAAGAACTGTGCTTTCTACACACGGGCCATATCTAGTTCAACTCTGCTTAGGAAACAAACAAGAACAGTAGCTCCTCTTCAGTCCAATACACTGTACTTGCTGGGAACAGACGCCAGTGCTATTTGTCCTGTGCATGGCAATGGCAGCGCAATAGTGACTCTTCTTACCAGAAAACAACTCTTGCTCGTAGGACCAGAAACTGCATGTGATTCAACTCCATTTAGGACTGGGAAACAAATGCTAGCTCTCCTTACATGAAACACACTCTGCTTTTGAGAAAAGAGCACTCTTCTACTCTACTGTGTTTCCTATGGGGTCCGAACAGTGAGCTTGCTCAGAACGAAAGAACTGTGCTTCCTACACACACGGGCCA